>NW_020172456.1:3121980-3141876 GCF_003031525.2 Neophocaena asiaeorientalis asiaeorientalis | reverse complement strand
CGATCTGGGTGTTGGGGGGAGTTGGTATAGATATTACAAGGCTCCTGGTGTCTCCTGCTTCTCTCAGAGCTATGCAGACCAACACAAAATCTCAGTCCTGGACTTCTTCAGGAGCTTGAACCCTAGTGGAAAGATGACAATGCCTGTGGGCGAGTTCCGGAAAGCTATGATACAGGTGTGTGGATTCCTAGTGGACGCAGGCACTATGTGTGCACGCGCAGGGGTGTGTGTGTGAGAGACAGACAGGACACAGCATGAGCACCTCAAAGAGCTCCTGGGGATTGGCTGTGAGAAGCCAACTCATCCACGGCTTTATCTAGACCCAGAGGGACACCTAAGGCCTCCTTCCACTGCCTGCTGAAGTCATTCTCTGTACTGCACGTCCGGGTGCCACTGGTGACCCAAGATGCTGCCTGAAGACACACATTCTTCATCTCCTAGGTCTTTCTCCCATTGCATGTGGCCACTGGGCAGATTTTAAAAGGGAGTGGGAGAAGAGACCACATCCCCAAACCCCAGTATTTCACCTTTGGCCCTATCATCTTGCCTGAAATCCCACACCTTCACACGTGGGGTATGATGGAGGTGCTGAGGGCCCCCTGAAATGCAAGCATGAAGAGGTCTGTCACCAGGGCAGCCCTAGGAAGGACAGGCCCTGCAAGAATAGGACTTCATGGGAGTCCAGGTGGGGGGATAAGACCCTCAGTGCCAGGCCCGTGGTAAAGAGGGCCGGCCAGACTCGGTAGCAGGGAGGTAAGGACGAACTTCCCATGCTGCAAAGTCGCCGCCTACTCCAGCTGGGTCCCCATCTCCTTCACCCCTACTGCTCCCCAGAGAAAAGAGGGGCTCTGGAGTCCGGGCAGTGGCCCACAGACATGGGCGGGGACGCTTATTCCTGCCCTGCACGGTGTGGGTTCAGTTTCTTCTGAACTGAGGAAACTGTTCCCAGCCGTGGTCCCAAGGGCAGTGAGGCATTGTGGGGGTGTGTGTGTGTGTGTGTGTGTGTGTGGGAGACGGGAGAGGTCTGGGGGGAGCAGAGAGCTCCATTGACCTTGCATGTTCTATATGCTTCCTCAGCAGAACAAGGTCCCCATAAACCGGTACCAAGTCAGGGAGCTGATAAAGAAGCTGGGTGAGAAGACAGATATGGTGGACTTCAGGTCAGCCCAGCCCCGCCGTCCGGCCCTATCTGGGCTACGCTTCTGCCCTGGGCAGGCCCCCGGTTCCCTCTAAGGCACCCTGGCTCCTGGGGCCGCCCTGTAGCAGATAGGAGGTGACGCAAACAGCAAATGGTTAGGCCCTGGTGTGGCGAGAGGGGCAGTTGGGGGCGTGTACAGGTATCACAGTGGCCCAAAGAGGAGGTATCACTGGGGGGAAGGGGGTGTCACAGACAAACAAGAGGACAGAGGACGGCAAGTACCAAGCCCGAAGTGTGGGCCAGCACGGTGCACTGAGGAACTGCAGGTCTTTCAACACTGCTGGAGTTTAGGCAACCAGGCAGGTTATGACTTAGGCTGAACTCCTTGAAGAGCTCGGAAAGGACCATGATAATGGTCATAAGAGCAACCAACATCCATGAGCCCTTACCACGTGCCAGGTGCTCCGCCAGTCACCAGACGGGTGCCTGAATTCTCACAGCGCCCAACGGGCACTGGTATCACGCCAAGCTTTAGCACCCCGGTCTGCGTGGTCCCAGGACCCACTCCTCCTCGCCGAGGCTGCAGAACTCTGCTGGTCTGCAGGCTGGTCCATAAGGCCCTGCGGCCTGTCGTCTCATGGAATCCCTAAGGAGTCTGTCAGAGGAGGCCCCCATCTGGTCCTGCCCCACAGCCTTCTCCCAATACCTCTGTCCTTGCCCCCATCAGCATCTCTCATGTGTGGAGAAACCACCGCACAGACTGACCCAGCTGCAACCCTGCCCTAGCTAGTAAGCGTGCAGCCGTGCGCAGAGCTCTCAGTCTCCAAGTCTTTAGAATGGGGTGATAACCACAGCACCTGAGAGACTCTCTTAAGAATCAAGTGGAGACAATGCACATAAGGGGCTGGTACACGATGCTGTCATTCAGGAGTGACACCATCATCCGGCAAGCACCCCCGACACCCGCAGGGTGGCTCAGGCTTGCACACCGCCCCAGGCCCCCTTACTCTGTGCCTGCGTCCTGGACCTCCCCGCCTGCCCTCCCTGAAGTACGGCTTCCCGTTCCTCGGGATGCTGGTGGGAAAGAGCACAGGGCAGAGGTCAGGAGTCCAGGTCCAGCAACCCTCCAGCTTTGCAGATGAGGTCACGTGGCCATGGAGAGGCAGAACTGGGGTCTCAGGACCCAAGCGGGGAGCTCTTGTGGGCACCTCAAGTTCCCCTCAGGTCACACACTGCAGCTCTGTTGGTTCCAATTGAAGAGCAGGGTCATCATTTTTACTGTTGCATGATTTTTTCATCGTCATTTTTTGATACAAATAATATCTACTTGTAAAAATTCTAAATCCACAGAAGTATACCAGGGAGAAAGTGAAGGGCCTCTTTTACCTGCCCCCACAGCCCCTGCTGCCTCCCAGAGGGCGCTCGTGAACAATCCCAGGTGCACGTTTCCATAGCTTTTCCCACGTACTTGCAATCAAGTGTGTCTGCTACCAAAGCCCTGCCCACAGCGTAAACCCATCCCCATCCCTGTGCTGACGTCGAACCTCACCACGTTCAACACTCTGCCGAGATGAGAGATGGGTTTACAAATGGTCTCGCTTGGACTCGAGCCTGTCCCAACACTCTTGTCGATCAGCCACGGGGCTACGTTGGTGGTCAGCATTATCCCCTTACCTTTCAAACCAGTTTCTTGAAAATGACGAAGCCATAGCAACACGTCTGGTCTGGAAAGAAGCCTCAGTGACAGAGAACTCCTGGCACGTTGGCTTGTGGCTGGAACGAGGTGGAGAGCTGGCTGAAACCTCGGCGGAAAGACACCAAGGCTGTGAGCGAGGAAATAAAGTCTAGCTTGGGTCTCCGGGCTGCTGGTGGCATGCCCTTCCCCCAGGGAGCAATCTTCTGTTTTAGGGGGCACGTCCTTGGTGGCCTCGTTAAGAGCCAAAAGAACAAATTGGGAGAGCGTGGGGTTGCTAGGTGGTGGAAGAGAGCGGTGGGGAGAAGGTCAGCGCACAAAAGCCGTCATCACAGTGCTTGTAAACTGTGTCAGGGGGAGATTGCTGAGATTCAGGAGGCAGTGGCAGAGGGAACAGATGCTCAGGAAATGAGGACAGGGGCCTTTAGAAGCAAATGCCAGGGGGTCACATGGAGAGAGCTCAGGGAACTGGCATCTAGCCGTGGCCCGGCAGGAGCTGGCCACCTGAACTTGGAGCTTCATGGTTCCACCTGAAATGTGGGACAGCTGAAAAAAGGGATCCCCATCTGTTCTAGGGATCTGCCATTCTGCATTTCTTTGTAAAATTCCTTGGAAAACTGGGGAGGCATGGGGAGCTTAGCAAAAGATGAGAAGGTTTAGCCAAGAACAGCATATACTGAGCAGGTGGGGGGCATGGGTACCTTCAAGGATTTTGATTAACCTTGCCAGTCACCCTTGGGATGGACAAGGGCAGGAAGTGTCTTGTGCGCCTCCTTTGCACCTGCACAGTGCCTGCTCATAGTAAGTGCTCAATAAAAAACACCTGTGAAATGGAAACCTCATTCACTTGGCAATTGTTTTGGGCAAGTGGTGGAAAGCTGGGAGAGTTTGGGGGGTGCCCAGGAACCCACACTTTGGAACACCAGTGAAGTGCTGGAATGGCATCTGGGAATCAAGGCACCAGCCCTCAGGCTTCACTTTGTTTCTTCATCGAGGGTGGAGATGATGCAAAAACTTCTCACTCCTGGCAGAATCATTATTTGAAATAATCTGTGTCCCCCTCCCCACAGCATATTTCCCCTCCCTTCCCTTATTCAAAGTCTTAACTTGAAGTTGAATTTTCATTGGACGGTTGTATGGACTCAGTCAAAATTAGGATGATGAAAAGAAAGTAAAGAAATGCAATAAAGAGCTTGTGAGCTGAAACTCACATCCACCCTACTCATCAGGGTATGTAGATGTCTTTGCTCTGACTCCCGAAATAAATCAAATCCCTTTGAGGGAGCCTGTCTTTTAAGTTTATTATAATCTATAAAATTCTCCATCAAGTCCATGCCCGTAACTGAGCATTCAATAATTACTGGTGTCTGGGTGGAACCCTGAAGATTATTAGGCTGTGAAGTATCAAAATTTGTTATGGACTATAGATTAGGGATCAATAAAAGCAGCAAGTTTTCTCAAGATGCTTTTCTTCATCTTTAATAGAAAAAGCAGCACATTTTCTCATCAAATGTTTTTTTTTGTTTGGGTAGCTTTGGCGGAATGATGGAGATATGGGGAAGCCACCATCCCCGACCCTCCAGGCCACCCCTTGACACTTGCCACCCCGCATCACGTAGGCGCAGCCAGAACCCTGCCTGTCTGCGGGTTGCCCTGGAACCTGCCCTACTGTGGAGTAGTTTCTACTTGTGGCCACTAGGTGTCACGTCAGCTCCAAAATCCACCTGAAGGTTGTGCTCCCATCAGACTGCTTTGCAGTCCTTCCTATGCCTTTCCCTGATCTCCTAAACTTCTGCCCCCACGGAGCCTGACATGAAATCACAGCCCCAAAGGGTCTAGCAGCCTGACACCTGGGCAGACCTGTCCAAGGCTTGGTGTCCTCATTATGAATCGAAGTTACTCACAGCTACCTCGCACTCTTGTTGTGAGGAAGAAAATCCAGCGCTTAGCACAAGCTCTATAAACATTCAGTCCCCTCCCTCGGGTGAGGGTACTGCACAAGGAACACGCCCACTGACAATGGGCTGAGTCGTGCTTTATCAGCTTGCCATGTCAGGAGGCTGCAGCCAGGACCCCAGCAGGAACTGAAGACCAAAGTGGAGGGAGAGGGGCCTTGCAGGAGTAGGAGAGGCTGTCAGGTCAAAGATGGCCCAGAGGCGCTGGCCCATGAGCCCAGCACCAAAGGGGGTCAGCTGCAGTGCCAGGGAATGGTACCCTGGGCATGCCCTCCTTGCATGCCCAGCTCAGTTTGGCTTTGTGCACTAACTCTCTGTTTTGTTTTAATTTTTATTGGAGTTTAGTTGATTTACAGTGTTGTGTTAGTTTCAGGTGTACAGCAAAGTGAATCTGTTACGTATATACAGATACATATACATATATACACTCTTTTTTAGGTTCTTTTGCCGTACAGGTCATTACAGGGTACTGAGCAGAGTTCCCTGTGCTATACAGTAGGTCCTTATGAATTACCTATTTTATATATAGTAGTGTGTGTATGTCAATCCCAATCTCCCAATTTATCCCTCTCCCCTCCCTTTCTCCCCTGGTTTTCTACATCTGTGAGTCTATTTCTGTTTTGTAAATAAGTTCATTTGTACCATTTTTTTAAAGATTCCACACACAGGTGATATCATATGTTATTTGGTTTTCTTTGTCTGACTTACTTCACTTAGTATGACAATCTCTAGATCCATCCAAGTTGCTGCAAGTGGCAATATTTTGTTCTTTTTTATGGCTGAGTAATATTCCATTGTATATATGTACCACATCTTCTTTATCCACTCCTCTGTCAATGGACATTTAGGTTGCTTCCAGGTCCTGGCTATCGTAAACAGTGCTGCAATGAACATTGGGGTGCATGTGTCTTTTCGAATTATGGTTTTCTCCTGATATACGTGCGCTAACTCTATGCGTCCTCACAGGGACCCTATGCAGTGAGGTCTGTAATCATCCCCATTTTACAGCTGGGGAAACACAGGCATGGAGAAGTTAAGCATCTCGCCCAAAGCCTTCTGCTAGTAAGCGGCAAGGCTGAGATGCAGACCCAGGCAATATGACCCTGGCTCCCTGAGGTCTTAACCACCGTGCTCCCCTGCCCCTCGGTCGCTTCTGTGCAGCTTTGTATCTACAGGGAGAAGTTTAAGTGCATTTTCTCTGTTTACATCGTTTCTGTAAGAAACAGAAAAATAACTCAATTGCTAAGAAGCATGAGCTCCAGGCCAGGCTGGACTGGCCAGTGGGGAGGGAAGCAAAGGCAGAGTTGATGATGCTGTATGTGACTGAATTCTCAAGGTCAGGTTGGTGCGCCCTCCCTGCCCACTATGTTGCTCAGAAATTGAGCCAGGGGAGGTAAGATGGGAGATGAGAAGGAAGAGCGTGGAATACCTCTGTGTGCCAGAACCGTAAAGCGGTTGAGCATGCAAATTTTGTCATTCGACAGTTCTCGGTTTGAATTCTGTCTGGCTTCACCAATGATCAGCTCTGTGACCTTGAGCTAGTCACTCAACCTTCCTGAATCTCAATTTCCTTATCTGTATATATTGATGATAATGGTACCCCTGCCCCCCCGCAGAGTTGCATGTGAAACACTGAGCCCCAGGCCTTGTACACCGTAAGTGCTTAATGTAAGCGTGACCTCATGACCGTGGAGTTCCTCTCCTATGAGGGAGAAGTGCGGGGAGATTGAGGTCCAGGTGGGCGTTAGGGGCCAAACTGAGCAGCCATCTTTGAAACACCCAACTACTGGGTCTTTGAAACACCGTGGGAGGCATTCCAACCTTGGGCTTTGGCTTAAAACTTGCATGAAATCGAAAGAATTTGCCCAGAATCTTAAAAGTCGGAGGGAGGTGGGAGGGCCAGGGGCCAGCAGCACTGTGTGGGCAATGCCGGGGTGCAGTGGACATCTGGCCTTTTGCTTGGCTCCTGAGGTCTGAATCCCCTTCCTGGGCTGGGAGTGCGCCAGTTTACAGGTCCTGAGAGGGGCAGCTGGGACTTGCAGCTGGGACGTAGGCTCATGCCAACACCAGACACGCAGTCTCTGGGCTCGGTTCAGGGGCCAGCCTCCGAAGAAGCAAGGACCACGGAGAGCTTCCTCCAGCAGCTGTGGCTTTGCAGCTGGATGGAGTCCCTGAGCAGGGGCAGCGGTGACGCTGGTGGGCGTGGTTCTGGGTGCCAGGCCTGCAGGTCAGCAGTGCACGCTGCAGCCTCCGGTATGTGGCTGCAGTGGCAGCGGCAGTGTCTGTCCTCAGGGGACCAGGCTGCCTTGCCAAGCAGGGGCTTGGGATTGGTTTCGCTTGGTTTGGTTCTAAACAAAAGAAAACAATGATTGGCAAGGCAAGCCTGTGTCCTAAACACTGGCTGCCAACCAGTGGCCTTGAACTAGAGGAAAGGAACAGCTCTCCTCCAGGAAGCAGACATCCTGGAGGGGAAGGGAAACCGAGGGTGGTGTGGGATGGAGGGGGCTTCTCTGGGGCTCAGCGGGTCCTTTTAAGAAGGGACAGTGGTGTGACCCCTGGGGTGGGGGGCTGCTGTGTTGTTTTGCCACCTCTTAGTGGGTCTGTGGATGAGCTGGGGTGGGGCTGACTTGTTTCTGTGTGCCCAGGCTGAATGAGACTAGCCCTTGCGCATGTGTCCACATGCTACCATATAATCAAGAGCATAACAGGTCTTTTTCCCAGTTCCTGGCATATGCCTCAAAACCCTTGGGATTTCCTGAGTGACAGGAGTGTCTTTGTGATGCTAACGAGGTGACCCAGGGTGGGCCCCTACCTAGACAGCTTCCTGGAAACACCAACCATGTAAGCAGATGTTGGGACTTTCAGCCAATAGAAGGACGGGGAGCTGGAGATTGAGCTCACTCACTAGCCAGTGTTCAATCAGTCATGCCTGCATAATGAAAAGTAATGAAACCCCAGTGAAAACGCTGGACGCCAGGGTCCAGGGGAGCTTCCTGGGAGGTGACTTGCCTCAACTCCACAGGGAGAGGGCACAGAAGCTCTGCCTCCCTCCCAGATCTTGCCCTGCATGTCTCTTCATGTGGCTGCTCCTGAGTCATAACCTTTATAATAAAGCTGCCAGCATCAGTGTAGCACCTTCAGTGAGTTCTGTGAGTCACTGCAGTGAATTACCAAACCTGAGGAGTTTGATGGGAACCCCCTACGTTGTAGCTGGCTAGTCAGAAGTGCAGGTGTCCTGGGGGAACCCCACTTGTAGCTGGCAGCAAAGTGGGAGCAGTCTGTGGGGGACCGAGCCCTTAACCTGTGGGGTCTGATGCTGCCTCCGGGAGGTTAGGGTCAGAATAGCACTGCAGCTGTTCCCAGGCGGTGTTACCCCAGGTGCAGTGGAAATGGAACACGTGTACACAAAAGCATGCTCGCATTTGAATTACAGGACACGGTGCGTGTACTTGAATGTGTCCATGCCCAACAGGAGGGGCTTGCCTGCGTACTAACCCCCAGACCCGCCTGCTTTCTTGCCAAAATCCTGACAGTGGGGTTTCAATGCAGCCACTCCTGGCGTGTACCGCTCTCCCGGCTGTACCTCGATTTTTCCAGCAGAGGGCGCTCCAATCCCACAAGTCCTCTGACTCCGCACAGCGGCTTCAGCTCTAAGAAAACAGGACTCCAAACTGGCTCAGGGAAATCGAATTCTTTTTAGGTACCTGAAAAAGGCAGCAATGCAGCTGGCCTCAGCGACACCAGCGGAGCCCGGGCCAGAACCCTCAATCTGCCCCCTCAGGGGAAGATGCATAATATAATGTTAGGTATAGAAAGTAGATGTATATTTAGAATGACGAAAAAAATCACAATAAATGACACATTTTAAAAAGCTGACAATGGCATAAACATCAAATCCACCCCGTGGCCTTGCAAGGGGGCCCCGCTGAGTAGCTTCTGCAGGTCATCCCGCAGAGAACAGACACCTTGCTGATGCAGAGTCCAGTTTGCTTCCTGAGCCCATCTTGCCATGAAAACGGGCTGGAGGACTCAACCCCGAGGATTTGCCCTTGTCTGGTCCTCTGCACCTCCCTCCTCACCACTGTCCTTGGAGCAATCATTTGTAGTCACACCATGAACACGTGTGAGGCGCTGTCGCTTTTCTCTCTGTCACACCCAAAAGGCTGCCACCTCCACACCCTGCCTTTTGGGAGGCAGCAGGCAGCTCTCCCGGCTTCTCCTTCCATGAGTCCTGGTTCCACCGTGGGTCCTCCATCCACTCAGTGTTACTTCAAGACTATAAAACTCACGGCCCCCCCGCCCCCGACAAATACTTTTCCCAAGAGCACTGTGATGCAGGGGAAAAACCCTTCTTGAATTAGTGGGAAAAACTTACAACGTAAGGTGGAGGGAAAACGTACATTTATTTACACTAAAGTGTAAGTGACTTCAATTAAATTCAATAAACATTTATTAAGGGCTTACTAGGTGTCTGGTGCTGTTGTGGGTATGTTTGGGATACATCAATGAATAAAAATGATAAAACCCATCCTTTACACAGCGTTTACATTCTAGCAGGAAGAGACTGACCACAAGTAATAAATATAATAAATAAGTGAATCATATACAGTGTTAGAAGATATTAAGTACTATGGGTGAAAAAATAGAGCGGCGTATGGTGGTTCAGGAGGGTCCTTGCTAGGGGTGGGGGAAGTTATGATTTTAAACGGGTGAGGGGCGGTATCTGAGCAACAGCTTGAAGGCAGTGAGGGAGAGCCATGTGGATCTGGGGGAAGAGCTCTTCAGGCTGAACACAGGCCCCAGGACAGGAGCCAGCCTGGGGCCTCTAAGGCTCAGTAAGGCAGCCCAAGGCTGGAGCAGACAGGGAAGGAGAGCATAGAGGGAGGTGAGGTTGGAGCAGGGCCCGATCAAGTGGGGCCTTGAGGCCTGTGGGCAACGTGGGTGTGAGCGAGATGGGCCCTTGCAGGGTTTGGGGCAGAGGAGGGCCAGACTCCGACGTCTTTGAAAAGGGTGTTCTGGCTGCTGTGTTAAGAATAGGCTTTAGGGATTTAAAGACGGGATCAGGAAAATCCACTGAGAGACTATTGCAACGATGGAGGCAAGATCTGAAGGAGGAAGTGGTGGGGTGATGGGTGTGGGCGGACCCTGGATGTGTCTAAAGGTGGCACCAACCTTGCTCCCCATCGGGTGGGGCACTGGCTGTGCGAGAAAGAGAGGCATCACATGGCCCGCTGGCTCAGGCCCCCTGCATCTGGAGGAATGAAGTCTCATCACTGAGCTGGCTGAGGGGAACTCTGCTGGAGTAGATTTGGGTGTCGGGGGTGGAGAGAGAGAAAACTGGGAATTAGTTTAGGGATGTCTATTAGACATTGCAGAGGGGAGTGGAGCAGGTGTTGGAGTCCAAGCCTGGGCTTGGAGGAGGGGCCTGGACGGGGGCGTGTTTGCAAGTCCTGGACGTTATATAGATAGTATTGAATGGCACAAGACCAGATGAGGTCCCTGAGGGTCTGAGTGCAGAGGGAAGTGAAGGGACAAAGGCCTGAGTCCTGGGGGTCTCCAGAATCCTTAGCGAGGTCTGTGAGAAGAAGAACCAGCAGAAGGGACCAAGGGGGAGAGACTGGGGAGGAAGAGGGGGCCCCAGAATGGGGGTTTTTGGAAGGCAGTTGAGGAAAATGGCCAAGCCAAAAAGACTCACCCCCAAGCCTTTCCCAAGAACAGTGTGTGGAGGTGGGCGGGACGAGGGGAGCACAGGTGGGCTGAGGGCAAAGGTGACAGAAGAAAGGGATGGGGGCGTGGCCACTAAATATCCAACCTCTCAGCAGGGCTCCACCCTCTGAGGTGCGTGCAGCCCAAAGCCTCCTGGGAGGTACCGGCCACCCTTCCCCGGGTTCCCTGCACTCACCATCACTCTGCACGTCCACTGGTGACACATGGCCCTCCCCAGCTGGACTGTCAGCCCCTGGAGTCTGGGCTGAGCTGTCCACGCATGGCTCTCCATGCTTAGCACCGTGACTGGGACAGAGCGGGGGGGACCTCAGAGATATTGAGTGGATCCAGTCAAAGGATGGGAGAAGAGTGAACAGATCCTTGCTCTCAGCGGCCCAGCCGTGAGGTTTCCCGAGAACGGTTCCTGCAGACACACCGCCCGGCAGCCTGGCAGCGCCCGCTGCAAACACGTCTAGGGTGAACACCCATAGATGCTCCAGATGGCGGAAGTACTGGCCCCGAGGCTGCGGCTCCAGCCAATCTCTGGAATCAGAAAGAACCCTATGGTGTTCCAAGGGCACCGGGAAAGCTGAGGACCGGATTGCTCACTGGGAGATCAACACAGGTGTTTCTTCCAGAAGAGGCCTCCCTGGTGACACACTCCCTGCCACCCAGCCTCACAGGGCTGGGGAGGCAATAAATCTGTCAGGAACCAGCCGGCCCAGTGGGGTGTCCCATGAAGGAGAGCCTCCCCAGAGCCTCAGTAGTAAGGACCCCTGATGGGGCGTGGACAGGGTGACTCCTTTCACGGAGCCAAACTCAGTCCTGCCTACTTCCCAGCCTGGGCGGATGCAGGGCCCCATCCGGCCCTACTCTGGCCCAGCAGAAGTATGTCAAGGGAGAGCGGGTTAGACGGAGGCAGTGCAGCTAGGTGGTAGGGGTGTGGGCGGGACGTCAGGCCAACCTGTGTTGCAATCCTGACTCAACCCCCTCCTTCCCTCCTTCCCCTGTTCTTCATGGGGGTCTTACTATGTGCCAGGCCCTGTGTGTGTCATGGGCCACATGTGAATTCAAAGGGCAGCGCTACTCAGTGACGTGGAGCTTAAGCCCGATCGGGGAGGCGCACGTTGAACAGACAGCCACACAAACGTTGCCACCACGATGACTTCCGCAAAGGAAAGCAGCACAGGGGAAAACGTGGCAGCCCTGTGGCCTGGAACCCGCTTCTCAGCTAATCTGACTCTCACTTATAATAATAGGACCTACCTCCTATGGCTTTTGTGAGAATGCATGGGACCCTGCACACCGACGGCTTGGGCCCCTCGCCAAGCCCTAAGTACACCCTAACTGGAGGGTGGTGGGCTTTCTCGTCCCTGAGACTGGTGGGAGCCTGGGGACGAAGCTGCAGGCAGGAGTGTCTCGCCCAGGCTGTGGGCTGAGGGGCTGCCAGGGCAGAGCCGTGGTCCCTCTGGACCTGGCCTTTCCCCGCCACTGCAGGTGGGGTTTCCTGCCTCCTCCCTGACCTCAGCCTACCTGCTGCTAGCAGAGCCCAGCGCAGTTCCCAAGCAGGACACTCCTGGACCCAGGCCCCACTGTCCCCCAAGGCAGTCACCCTGCCAGGTAATGGCTGAGCCAGCCGCTGTGCGGTGGAGACAAAGGACAAGCAACGGGGCCTGGCTGTGCGGATGCCTGGTCTGGAGCCAGCAAAGCAGCCCTGAACGTCCCCGCTCCCGCCCGCCCCTCGGGGGGGATGGCACTGTTGGGAACAGAAGGCTGGGGGGTGGAGGGGATCTTCTCGAGCCCCACCCAGAGCCCTGGGGTTGGCACACCATGGGCGGCTGAGGGGAGCCCCGGACTCAGCCGCCACCACCGTCCCTCCCCAGTCGTCTGGGTTGGGTGGTAGGACACAGGGTGGTGAGTCCCCAGGCCTTCCTGCTGCCTCAGTTTCCCTGGGAGGAAGGTCAGGGTGGGGCATCAGACACTGCCACTGAGGACTGTGTCAGACGTGAAGAAGCAGAACTGGGAGATGTCTGCTCAGACCTGCCTTCCGGCCAAGTTCTCAAAGACGTGGTCCAGGAGAGAGATGGGGTGGGGCTGAGGAGGGCCAAGGATTTTCTGGGAGCAGGGCTGGTGTTATGGCTGCAGCCTGTACCGTCACACAGGGCCGGACTTAGAATGGCCTGGGACTTGGTTTTATGCTCTGCTGTCACTCTCTTAAAATTCTTAACAAAAACCCCACAGACCATGTGGCCCGTCCTGTCTGAGGGAGAGGACATTGACACACAAAGGGCCTTCCTGTCTGGGGGGCAGAACTGGGGAGAGCTGTAGCAGCCAACCCATCACCTCCCCGCAACAGCTCCAGTGGAGATGAGACTAGAGGCCTCCTCTTGACTTTGGCCAGATGGAAGCTGTGATTCTGGAAGAAAGGAGAGATGAAGAACAGTCCTGACCTCAAAAGCTTGCAGGTGAGGGCAGGGGTCAGGGAAGGACACGTCTCTCCCCCTTAGGCCCTGGTTGTCTCCCCAGGAGAGGGGAGGGGGGGCACTGACCCCCCGCCCTTCGGGTTGGAGTTCTCACGCCGCGGTTCAGAGGCAGGCGGGCAGAGACTCCGGCGGGAGGTGGTGAGGCCTCAGAGCCAGGAAGAAGGCTCTTCAGGGGCCTCGGCCAGCTGGGCCGGCCCAGGACCGCTCTGGCCTCTGGGCTCCAGCCAGTAGGTAATTCAGAAATTCCTCCAGAATGCTGCCCCACCTGCCTGCCTTCACACACACACACACACACACACACACACACACACACAGCGCCCTCGCTCCCGGGGCCGATGGTGCTGGGAAATGAACTAGCAGAAAAGGAGCTGGTCGTGGGTCCCCAGCCAGGGCCAGGCTCCACGGAAGAGGGTGGAGAGGAGGCCCAGCCCTGTGTGTGTCATGGGGGAAGTGGCGAGGCTTGAGCCTTGGGGATCTGCTGAGGCCCAGCCTGGAGCCTGGCCCAGTTCTCAGAAGCCAGCCCAGTGGAGTCTGCCCTTCCTGGCAGAGTTGGCCAGGCGTGAGCCAGGAGCCCCGGGCAGGGCCTGCCCCAGCACCCCCATCTTCTGTCCCCGAGGCTGAGAACTGGGCCACCAGAGACTCCTACCCCGGCATCTCCCAGGATCCCAGGCCGCTAATCCTCTCTCCATTAAGATGCAAATTTTCTCAGAGGCCGGGAGAGGCTGGGACTCATGGCAGCCTTTCATTTTTCACATCTGTGGGAAGCTGTGGCCAGCTGACCTCAAGTAAAACCCAGAGAAAAGGGCGAGGGAGGGAATTCGGTCAAACTGCTGGCAGCAAGACTTGCTTCTGCAGGGGAGGATGGAAGGGGGCAAAAAGGGTAGATGAACTCTGCTCACAGGACAGTTTCAAAACCATGTCCTGGGCAGGCTTTGCTACCAGGACCTCCAGCTTTGCGAGGCCCATCCCGGACAGGGCGCCAACGGCACGAAGCGGGTCAGGAGTCAGAGCCCAGCTTTGCCACTGACTGGCCGCAGGACCCTGGTCAGAGCGTGACATCTAAACAGGAGCTGATCGCCCCCTCCCAGGGTCGCTGTGAACGTGGTCGTCACCAGGGACTTGGAGGGGCTTGGCGCCATGCCTGGCTGCGAGGATGCACTCCCGATGCCGACCCTGCCCTTTTCCACGGCGGTAACTCTGCCCACCCCTGGCCCGAGCTGCATTCCCCCATGTTCCCACGGCCCAGCAGCAATCCCAGGCCTGGTTCTCAGACTTGGGGTGTTAGCAAGCTGGATGTGGATGTGTCCTGGGAAGAGCTCCCCGGGCCCCCAGCACGGTGGAGGCGGCCTTCTTCCCTCGCCTTTCTCGGTACCACGTCTTCACCACATTCCCAGAGGCCAGGTGAACCTTCACTGAAGGACCCTGATTCCAGGTGCCTAACGTCGTCAAAAGAATCCAGGAATACCCTGACTCACCTCCAGGTTTACCAAGTCTCCAAACCTGCAGAGCACCAATCTTCATTCCTCATCTCCTTGAAGAATAAGAGGGTCTCCCAGAAGGGCCTCTACATCCACAGGACCTTTAAAGTCGGAAAGCCAAGCACAGTCCTCTCTGCCTTCCCTGGAGGGCGACTCTGCCAGCCACTCCTACCTGAGCAGACGACACTTTGCCCTCCACTGCCCCCCCCCATTGCCTGCTTCTCAGAAACCCTGACTCAGTTTTCCCTGAGCACAGCTTCCCCGCAACTGTACTCCCCTCCTATCTTGACCTCTGTTCCTGCCTGAGGCCTGACTCTTGGCCCCAGACCTTCAGCCATGAGCTCTACACCTTTCACCGCTGATCACTCCCACCTGTTACCTGGTCTCCCTGACACCAGCCAGTGCTAGTCTCCTTGTGGGTTAAGCTTAGAAACAGCTGATAAAAATGGGTGTTGCCGGGACTGCCCTAATGGTCCGGTGGTAAAGAATCCACCTCTCAATGCAGGGGACCCGGGTTCGATCCCTGGTTGGGGAACTAAGATCCCACATGCCGCAGGGCAACTAGGCCCGTGCGCCACAACTACTGAGTTCGCACCTCAACTAGAGAGCCCACGTGCCGCAACTACAGAGCCCACGCGCTCTGGAACCCACATACCGCAACTAGAGAGAAGCCCACACGCTTCAATGAAGACCCCACGTGCCGCAACTAAGACCCGACGCAGATGAAAAAATAAATAAAGAATATTTAAGATTTAATTTAATATTTAAGCTAAATTCACATTTGGCTGCTAGAGGGTACAGACTGAGCCCGTGCTGGTTCCTCGCTTCCCTGGCTCTGCAGGGTCTCCCAGAGGCTGGGGGGAGGGGGGACCAGCTCGGCCTCCGAGCTCCGGGGTCCCTCCTGGCTCTGTGATCAGCTGAGTGCAGGCACCTCGGAGTGAGGTGAGTCTACGGCCCTAAGGACGAGAGCACAGGGGGACTGACTGACCCTGAATGAGAGCTGAGGAAAGAGAGGGCAGGGTGTTTGGTGTCAGACCAACGTGGGTAAATCTTAACTCAGCTGGTCCGTGACCTTGACCTCACTGGCATTCGTTTCTTCCTCTGTAAACTGGGAACAGTCACACCTCACAGGCTGTGGTAAGGAGTGCCGTGGGTAGTCCTTGAGCGACAGTGGGTTCAAGCATGGTCATCTGTCAATTACGCTTCATCACTTTTATGTGCACGTGCTATCTATTCTTCATGCGGAATTGAGCTGACGTGTGCGTGTCTAACAAGGTTCGGAAACATAGCAGATGTTCAATATGTGTTAGGTTTCCCTGCACTGGGTACCATGAGGACATACATCCCCCATGGGCTTGTCTCTCTCTCCATCCCCCGGAAGGAGCCAGAAAGAACACCCTGCACTTGGCAGGGAAGAACCATGAAGGTGAATCATAGGTTGTCACCCCGTAAGGTCCCTTTGCTTCAGGAGATCCGTGAAGATCATCCCGGGATGGGCAGGAAGGCTGAGCCTCCCGGGATCCTTAGCGCAGAAATTCCAGGGGAAGGTTAGACTCAGTTTTCCAGGAACATAATTCCACATTCCTTATACTCTGACACACAAACATGTAAGTTTTCTTTTTCCTATTACTAAGCTTAATTTTTATCATGTCACATTCACCCCTCTATCATCTCAGATAACATAGAATTTAATTCAATAACTTCCAGATAAACTTCCAGTCACTGCAGTGATTTCTAAACTGTTTCATGCTTAAACTCAATTAAATCAGGAAATCCCTCCGCATCCTCATCCCCTCCAGGGCTGGTTCTAACGCTGGGGGTCCAGGCAGTTTCCCAGGATGGGTGTGTTGAGGTCCATGGCTCAATTTTGATCTACCCCGTGCGGTCCACACTCTGTCCTTTGGCCTGCCTCCCATGTCAGGCCCCGCCAGCCCCTTAGCCTCACCTCTGCATCATCCTTGCTCCTGCAGAAAGACCTAGAGGTGCATCCCATGGAGGGGTCTGGGGACTCCCAGTGGGGCTGCACAGGACCCCATGGAACCATCGCTAGATTTCTGGCACTGTCTGCCTTCCCAGAGCTACAGCCAGAAAGCAGGGTGCTGGTCCCTCCACTCTTAGTTGTTCAAACATAACTGGGGCTCCTAGTGTCTAGGCCCCAATGATTCAGCCCAGCCAATGGGGAGGTGAGAAGATCCACACCAAGTTCCCCACCTCGTGCCCAACCTTCTTCCTCCCTGACCCAGTGACCTTCTCTGTCCTGGGGGTGATGGGAAAAGGGGGCACAGGAAGGCGGTAATTAGTCTCGCCTGATCGTATGTCCCATCTTTAACCTTTAAAACAATGTAAAAGCTTCAAGCCTGCGTCGATATTCATCATCTTGCAGCTTGAATGCTGAGGAGTGTCCTAGGGCTCATTGGTCAGCTAGTGCTTGACTGTGGTCTCACGGCCCCAGGGAGAGAGTGGAGTGTAAAACCCTCCCCCAGGAGCCAGTGCTGAGGTCATAACCTCCGCTGCGAGCTGGGGCCCAGAGCTGAGGACGGGAGAGCCTGAGAGACGCCTCCTTCCTCTTCCAAGGAAACAGAGCGGATGGTGGTTGCTCTCAGCCCCAGCTTCTCCCCATAGACCAGAAAGAGCTGCCCAGCTGCGCAGCAGCCTGGCTTTCTTCACTGTCCCTGGCCCAGCCCCTTTCAGAGAAGCTCACCTGCAGCCTCTGCACTGGCTCTTCCTCATCCCTGCTCACTCCAGGCCTCCACGCCCTGGTCCAGAGGGGAGCTTAGAGTCGGGTAGAACTGGCTTTACCTGCCTCTACCGCGGACCACCTGTGTGACTTCAGCAGGCCACTTAAAACTTTGGGCCTCAGCTTGCTTGTCTGTACAATGGGAATAAGACACTTCCTTCCAAGGGTTATGAGAATTAGGTAAGAGGATGGGTGTCGAGTGCTGAGCTCAGCACCTGGTTCAGAGTCAAGAGAGGGCAGTTGTCTTTATTCTTACTGTCATTGTCCCCATCATAGCAGGGAAACAAGTTAATAAATTGTTTCCTAACAGAGCCGGTTAAGGGAGGCCTGCTGGGCAGCTGTCCAGGTACTAACCCAGGAGGAGGCTCAAATGCTGGGTGTTATAACATCACTGGTCCTATAACTGGACTGGATAGCTGTGCTCTCCAGCACTTCCCAGTAAGAGGACCCACTTTGACAAGCTGCTTGGGGGCTGGAGAGAGACCCTCGCCAAGGAATATGCTCAATACAAGAGCTGTTTACTAAAGCACCCTCCAAAGAGGACGGGCTGGTGACTGGCAGAATGTTTGCTGGTGGAGAGGGGTCAGCAACTCGGGGCAGGGCTAAGTTTCCCCGGAGAGTACAGGAGAAACAGGCTGCCGCCAGCTTCCCCTCCTCTACCCTGCACCCGCCACTCAGGGCTCTGCCTCTCCTTCAGACTAATGACAAAAAATATTTAAATAACACAGTGTGAAGGCACTCTGAATTATTAACAGGCCGGGATGCCACACAGCCCTGCCTGGGCCTCCTGGCTCCCCAGGGGCTGCTCCGAGCAGAAGTGTAGTCAGATAACATGTGGGGGGAGAAGCCCGGAAGTGGGAGGGGCAGGATGGGGGCTGGGAAGCCACGTCTTCAAGGTCCCACACTGGCCATCTTCTCTGAAGTTTTCCCCCTCTTGCCCTGTGAGAACCTCTCTGGCGCAGGGCTGCTCAAAGTGCCATCGGGGGCCCTTCTGCAAACTGCTTGCTCAGACCCAGGGACAAGTACAGAAAGTGTCTGCAAACATTTAGATACCTTCCTAGCAATTCGACTGTCAATTTATGTCGGTTAAATCCAATTTAAAAAAACTGTATTTCTTGTTCGTTTCATTTTTTTTCAGCAATTCTTTCGTGTTATATTTTACAAAAGAAGACAGCCGTCATTTTTAAAAATTTTATTGAAGTCCAGTTGATTTACAATGTTGCGTTCATTTCTGCTGTACAGCAAAATGATACAGTTATACACGTATATATTCTTTTTCATATTTTTTCCAGCATGGTTTATCACAGGATACTGAACATAGTTCCCTGAGCGATACAGTAGGCCCTTGTTGTTTATCCATCCTATATATACTAGTTTGCAACTGCTAATCCCACACTCCCAGTCCTTCCCTCCCCCACCCCCTCCCCCTTGGCAACCACTAGTCTGTTCTCTATATCGGTAAGTCTGTTTTTGTTTCGTAGATATGTTCATTGTATCGTATTTTAGATTCCACATATAAGTGATATCACAGGATAATTGTCCTTCTCTTTCTTACTTCACTTAGTATGATAATCTCCAGGTCCATCCATGTTTCTGCAAATGGCGTTATTTCATTCTTTTTTATGGCTAAGTAGTATTCCATTGTGTATATATACCACATCTTTATGCATTCATCTGTCGATGAACATTTAGGTTGTTTCCATGTCTTGGCTATTATAAATAGTGCTGCTATGGACATAGGGGTGCCTGTATCTTTTTGAATTATAGTTTTGTCTGGGTATACGCACAGGAGTACAATTGCTGGATCATATGGGAAATCTAGTTTTTTGAGGAACCTCCATACTGTTTTCCACAGTGGCTGCACCAATTTACATTCCCACCAGCAGTGTACAAGGGTTCCCTTTTCTCCACACCCTCTCCAGCATTTATTATATGTAGACTTTGAAATGATGGCCATTCTGATAAGGGCCGGTTGTTGATTAGAAATTACAAAGAAAACAATTGGCTCTTGACCACAAAGAGCTGGAGAAGCTCTGCTCCAGATGTCTCTTCATCTTGGTCTTAGCAACCGTCACATCAACATATCACATTAAAATGTGCCGCTTAGAAAGACCGTGCACAGGAGGCGCCAAACGCCCCCTTCCCTGGTCAGCTCCCCGACCTTAGCTGTCCAGCTTGGAAACTCCCTCCTCCATCAAGCCCTCCCTGCCATCCAGTTCACAGCTCTCTCTCCTCTCCTGGAATCCATAGGACTTTCTGTCTCCACCACTCATTTGGCACTTTAGCTAATAAAAATAACAATAATTGAGTGCAAGGCTTTGTGCTGTCACATTAAACGTGCACCTCCATTGTGTTGTCTCTTGGGGCTACTTTTCAGCCTCTGCTGCAGACATTTGACCGCTGTGTGTGGAATCCTCCACTCCTAGCTTTGAGGATCCCGGGCAGCAAGCCCACCCTCCTGGGACCCCCACCCCACCCCCGCTGGGCACAGGGCACCGAAGGCAGCAGACAAACAGACAAATACACAAATAGACAAACACACAAATAGACCCAGTGGCAGAACTGCTGGCGGGGGGCTGGCAGCGAGTGGGGGAAGGGAGGAACAAAGGAACGCCTTTCTCTTTCTTCAACATTTATTTCCAAGCACCAGGGTTTTTTTCTTTTTGTTTTAAAACATACTGATTTTTTTTTTTTTTTTTTTTTTTT
>NW_020172456.1:3117267-3121200 GCF_003031525.2 Neophocaena asiaeorientalis asiaeorientalis | reverse complement strand
CCCCGCCCCCCGCTTTGGAGACAACCATTCCTCCCCTCCCTTCGAAGATGTCTGTGCATCTGCGGGTATTTTGTGTCCGTCTCTGCCATCGTTTTCACGTCTGTGAGAACACACCACAAACCCCTTTGGCACTTAGCCTCTTCTGTTTCAACAGCAGATCTGCAGGCAGCTACCCACCCTCATGGACTTCTCTCAGAATCTTCTTTCGCATAGATCCAGAGCTGGAAGGTTCCTCAGAAACCTGCTCTTCCAGGGATGCCCAAATGGACACTCAGGTGTGGGCGCCTGCCTGCTGGGTCAGAGTTACCTGACACATGACCACACCTTGGCAGGGGTCAGTGGGAGGGCACCTGGGAATCCGTATTTCTTTAAATAAATTGAATAAATTCAGCTTGGTAATCTCAGGTGAGCCTTGTGCAGGTTGTTTACTCCTCTCTAGTTACAAGTGAGGAAACTGAGGCTTAGGGAGGGAAAACAATTGCCAAGGTCACACAAGAAGTGAGTGTCAGGGAAACTCCCAGCCTGGGGTTGGCAGGGTGGTGCATTTCCCACTGCTCCAGACCTTAGTTAGTTTCCAAGGACTACCCTAACTAATTACCACAAACTGGGTGGCTTAGGACAACAGAAATTTATTCTCCCCAAGTGCAGGAAGCCAGAAGTCTGTAATCAAGGTGCCCACAGGGCCCCACTCCTTCCGAAGCCTCCAGGGGAGAATCTTCCCTTGCCTCTTCCAGCTGCTGGAGGCTCCTGGTGTTCCTTGCCTTGTAGACACATCCCTCCTATCTCTGCCTCTGTCAACACATGGCCTTCTGCCCTGTGTGTCTCTGTGTCCTCTCCTCTTCTTATAAGGACACTAGTCATTGGATTTAGGGCCCACCCTAAATCTAGGATAATTATACCTTGAGATCCTCAACTTACTGCATCTGCAAAGACCTTATTTCCAAATAAGGTCACATTCTCAGGTTCCAGATGGACATGAGTGGGGCAGGTGGTTATTCAACCCACTACAAACCTTCCCTAATAAACAGCTCCGTAGGCAGACTGGAGGCCTGCTTTGGCCTCCCAAGCCCCAGCCTCAGAGGTTTCAGGCAGCCTTAAACCTTGGGGCCAGTGGACCCAGAGGAGTAGCTTCAGGCCAGGAGCTGCACATCCAAGCTGCTGGGCATAGTGCCCCGGCTTCCCTGTGCCAGGTACCCACCTCCAGCTGCTGTTAGTGTGAGCTGCTCTCAGCTGACTCCTTCTGAGAATTGCCCCAGCCTACTGGAGATGCCTGGCTGGAAATGCTGGTTGTTTCCAGACAGAAGCAACAACAAATGATACTGGGGTACAATAAGCCAATCTCCGTGTTTCAGGAAGGGGCAAACTTTGCAGTACCATTCATATTCCAGAGCTCCTCATGGGACCAGCTGAAGCGAGACCTCTGCTGAACCCACCTGTTTGCCAAGCATCCTCCCTTCCCCCTCCTGCTTCTCTCATTCCCTTACAATTTCACCTGCCAGCCCTCCTTCGAAACCTCACTTGCACAGGAATCCCTGCCTCAGGCTCTGCTTCTAGGCAATCTGACCTAAAACAGTGAAGGAGCAAGGCCGTGTGTAACAGGTGGGGGAACAGACACAAGGGCTCTCCTGCCTGAGCCAGCAAACCACCCAGCCCTCCTGCTCAATCAGCCCTCCCTGGCATTCATTGGGTGAGCATACCATGGGCACCAGGCACCCTCAGGGAGGAGGGGGTGGAGTGGGCATGCGGAGGAGGAAGAGATAAAATAAATAGGTATCTCCATGGAGCTTGTATTATGGAAATAAGATGCACAGTCATGAGCTGACTTGAGAGCAATTGCAGAGGGATGTGTCAGCATGCCAAAACCAGCCAGAGGCTCTTGGTTATCTGGGGAACAAGTCATAAATGGTTTCTGAGCAGGAATTCATTTCTAGGTACCCTCCACCCCTGACTTGGCCATATTCTCTTGGCTAAAATACCGAGAGGTGAAGGTCAACAGGGCCAACTAGAGTCCACCTGCCACAGGCCCCAAGGGCAGGCAGGACTCAGGATCCACAAGTACCTAAGCCATTCTTGCTAGTTAATTGGTTGGTTGGTTAGTTAGTTAGCTAAAGAAAGAGAAAAACTGGGGGCAACCCAGGCAGAGAGAACAACATGGACTAGGGCTAAAGAGAGCGTGGCCTGGTTGAGTACTATATGAGGAGGAGTGCTATATGCAGGAGGGTGAGGAAGATTGTTGGCAATGAAGCCTGGGAGCTGGGCTGGGAGACCACAGTGATGTGGAGGGCCTTGAGCGCTAAGCACAGGGATTAGGGCTTCACCTTGAAAGTTGTGGATAGCCACAGAAGGATTTTAAAAGGAAAATTATTTGATCAGATTTTCATTTTTGAAAGATTACTTTGACAGTGGTTTAGAGGGTAATTTGAGAAGTGGTGTATTAGTTATTTACTGCCACATAATATGTTACTGTAAAACTTAGCAGCTTAAAACAAAGAACATTTATTATCTGACATGGTTTCTGAGGGTCAGGAATCTGGGAGCAGGCTCAGTGGTGGTTCTTGGATCAGGGTCTCTCCTGAGGTTATAGTCAAGTTGTCTGAAGGCTTGACTGGGGCTGGAAGATTTGCTTCAAGATGGCTCACTCACATGCTTTTGGTGGAAGGCCTCAGTTCCTCCCCACGTGGGCCTCTCCTTGGGGCTACTCACAACGTGGCAGCCAACATCAGAGCCAGACACCCAAGAGAGGATGAAAAGGAAGCCACAGGGACTTAATCACATGAGTCACTTCCACCATATTCTATTTGTTAGAAGTGAGTCAGTAGGGCCAGCCTACACTCAAGGGGTGGGGTTGGGGGTGGGGCAATTAGCCTCCACCTTTTGGAAGGAGGAATGTCAAAGATTTGTGGACATGTTTTAAAACTGCCATACATGGTTGGTTAGCCTATAGGGAGAGAGACAAGTTAGAAGACTACAGGAGTATTCCAGGAGAGAAACGTCAAGGTCTGAACCGAGGCAGGAGCAGCGGGCATGGAGAGGAGGGGGCAACTTACAGGGATAGCCTATGTAGCGCGGGGAACCGTGATGGGTCAGGAGCCAGCCTGTGGAGCACACCCGCTTGAACACCAGAGCCCTGGCACACAGGGACAGCTTAAATAGCCTCCACCTGCAAACAGGAAGAGTGGTGGGAACTAACAACCTCCAAGAGTGTTTGGATGGTAGTAGTTTTCTGTAGCAGCTTCAGGGACGGAATCAGCACTAACCAGGCTGATAGCTTCCTGGAGCCCAGTGGTGAGAGTCTTTTGAATCTATCCCTCCAGAATAAGATTAGGACGAGAGCACCCCCACCCCTTATAGAAGATAGAAACCATAGGTGGACAATGATAATGGCAGAGCAACATGCTCTGAGTCAGTATGTCAAGTACTACAACTTTACCAACCATCCTGGATGTGACAAGCATGTGTTCATTTGACAAAGTTTGCTGAATGTCACCATGTCCCAGGCATTCTGCTAGGCCCTGCAGAGAAAAAGGAGGAACTTAAATGGCATCAGACTTCTCAACAGTGACACAGTGTCTTCTGGAAGCTAGAAGACAAAGAAGCAATGCTTTCAAAGTTCTGAAAGAAAATTACGTCCAACCTGAATTCTATATCCAGCCAAACTATCAATCAGTATGCAGAGAGAATGCAAATGTTTCACACAAGCAAGGCCTCAAAAATCTTTATTTCTAATGCACACTTTCTCAGGAAGATTTGGAAGGTTTGTGCCACCAAAAAGAGAGAGAGAAAGAAAGAAAGAATTCCCAGGATAGTGGAGGGAAGGAAGACTCCAAGATGACACTAGAGACACAAGTTCAGTTTGAAGCAGAAGCAGGACAGGGCTCCAGGAGAGAGGCAAGAAAGGAAAGGAAAGAAGAAAGAGAGAAAGAGGGAAAGAGG
>NW_020172456.1:3109196-3116270 GCF_003031525.2 Neophocaena asiaeorientalis asiaeorientalis | reverse complement strand
AGTGCTTTGTGACCACCTAGAGGGGTGGGATAGGGAGGGTGGGAGGGAGGGAGATGCAAGAGGGAAGAGATGTGGGAACATATGTATATGTATAACTGATTCACTTTGTTATAAAGCAGAAACTAATACACCATTGTAAAGCAATTATACTCCAATAAAGATGTTAAAAAAGAAAGAAAGAGAGAGAGAGAAAGAAACGAAGAAAGAAAGAAAGGAAGGAAGGAAAGAGAGAGAGGGAGAAACAAAGAGGGAGGGAGGAAAGGAAGAGGGAGGGAGAGAGGGAAAATTAGTAACTCCAAGTAGTATAAGAGAGGAAATGTAACCATAGGACACTATAGGGCTCATCTATGAACAAGTTTTACATACACATAATAATCTAAACACTAAATAATGGTTTAACCAAAAATGGACAGGTGTATAGGAAATGTGTTTGGATGAGGAATAGGGATGTGGTTAGAGAGCTAAATCCTAAGATTCCACTAATAGGAAACCACTTGATAATATCTAAAATTATATACATATGATAAAATTTCTAATACTTAGAAATCTGAAGGTAATTAGCTTAAAAAGTTAAATGCAGTTGCCTCTGGGGAGAAGAAATTGGGGTAGGGAAGTTGCATTATAAGCCTTCTAGTACATTTGATTTTTTAAAACACATACACTGGGCTTCCCTGGTGGTGCAGTGGTTGAGAGTCCACCTGCCGATGCAGGGGATGCGGGTTCGTGCCCTGGTCCAGGAGGATCCCACAGGCCGCAGAGTGGCTGGGACCGTGAGCCATGGCCGCTGAGCCTGCGTGTCCAGAGCCTGTGCTCCGCAACGGGAGAGGCCACAACAGTAAGAGGCCCGCGTACTGCAAAAAAAAAAACAACACACATACACCTATTACTTTGATTAAAACAATAAAAGTAAGTAAATAAAAACAGAATGGCTAGTTGGTGAGGGAAGTCGAGCTAGCATATATAGACAACTCTGTCCTTCTCCATAAAGGGAATAGAGAGGTAGTGGTCTCCAGAACCTGGTGAGTGGGCTTGAAGTGGATGGCAGTGTCAGAAGCCTTCTTGGCTGAGTCACAACAAATCCAGATGGCAGAAGTTCTAGCCCCTTTATTTTGGATCAGTGCCCTCTAGGTAGCAACAGGTGAAGAATAAGAGCAAAGGAAGCCAGGTAAGGCTCTTGCAAAGCAGTAGCCAATCCCAGTTGAATTGAATACTGAAGTCATAAGCTTTTACTTGGTAAGCCAAACCAGTTTATGCTTTCTAAAGAGTCCTAAAAAGGTCCCCCTTTCCTCCCTTAGACGTAGAACAGTCTTGGAAAGACTTAGATGGTTTTGACCATTGTAAATGGGCACGCTCTTCAGCCAGAGAGTGAAACGGGGAGCAGCACCCCTAAAGTAGAGAGTGTCTGTTGTTTTAGCCAGTCCAGCATCTAATCCTTCTTCCTGGTGGAGCTGCACCCCCTCTCTCAGTTCATGAAAGACTGCGTGGTCAGCCAGGCTCCATGGGGGAGCACATGACTCAGGGCTAACCAATGAGGGCACTGAGTGTCCTTGACCACCATGATTGGTCAGAAGTGGGCATGTGACCTAAGCTGGGCCAATGACAGGCCTCCTCAGCATTTTTGCTGACTGGGGAAATAGTACGATCTCACTGCATGGGTTGCTATGATATAAGTCTGATGTTGCTGATAACTGTCTGGCCACCACCAGGCAGAAACTGCTCGAGAATGAAGCCTGCTCAGGAATAAGCAGCAGGGAGAGAAGGAAGGAACAGACTCCTGATAGCATCATCTGTGCGCCTGATCCAGTCGCACCTGAAAACAGCAACCCCGAAGACTTTTAGTTAATTGAGTCAAGAAATTCCCTTTTTGGGACTTTATGCCACTTACAACTGAGAAACTTTTGAGTGATACACCTCTCCGGAGACAACATGATATGAAGTCGGAGACCTGGAGGGAAAGGTAAAACACAGAGTCAGCATAACCAGATTATCTAATCCAGCCATCTAATCACAGCCAACCTCTGTAATTCTCCTCCCAAGGTTAACCCAGTGCTGGGACTTGTTCTATCAAGGGAGGCTTATTCCCTTACCTGTGCATGTGGAAAAAGGCCCACTGCACAATCCTGCAATTCTCATAATTAGGAGGGTCACGTGATGGTATAGCTGAGCCTCTCACATGCTCAGATATGTAGACCTCATCTAGTTCAGCCCTTATCTGATCCAAACATTGTTCCTTCAGTCGGCCCAGCTTAGGGCCATCCAGTTTCTTCGGAAACTCCCACGGGTGAGGACTGCCCCGACTCCCTGTCAACTTTTCCACTGAGGCCAAGAACAAACAGCATAGCTCAAAGATTCTTTCTCCATCCTACTGAGCCAGTTTCTGTTTCTCTGAACCTTCCACAGTCCCTAGCAACACAGGAAAAGTCCAAACCCACTTCCAAAGACAGTCCTTCAGGCATGTAAGGAGAGCTGCAGTGTCCGTTTTACTAACAGGGATTGAGTTCAACTGCATGAAACAGAAACCAGACTACAGCGGCTTAACTGAAGGCAGAGATAGATGTTTCTTCACATTACAATAGGGCTGGGCAGCCCAGAGCTGGTGTAACAACCCTGTGAGCTTCCCAGTGTCTCCATTCTATCCCTCTACTCCACCACCCTTAGTAAGTAGCTTTCATCCTCGCGGTTGCCTCAGAGTTGCAAGATGCCCGCTCCATCTCCAGACCCCAATCCACATTCCAAGCAGGAAGGAAAAAAAAGGAAAGCAACAAGAAAACAAAACTTTCCCAGAAATACCAGCAGACTGCTGCTTTCGTCACATCGGCCAAAATTGTGTTGCATGGACTACGCTATGTTGTGAAGAAGTGTAGGATATCTTTTGTTTATCTGTTGAAATCTGGACTTGCTGCTGCCTCCGGTAAAATGATGGTGCTATCGGTAAAAAAAAAAGAAAAAAAAAGCGAGAATGGGCATTGGGTAGGCAACTAGCTGTTGCTTCAAAAGCTTTCTCCAGACAAAATTCTTTTATAGAGAAGCAACATTGGAGCAAGGTTGACCCCTTGACTTGAGGGAGGGGGGGTCAGATAGACCCCCAGCTCCAAGTCCAACCCCACCCCTTCCTTTCCTGTGTGACTCTAGGGGATATCCTTAAGTAATCTAAGTTCCTGTTTTCTTGTTTCTTAAAGAGGATAAATGTGTTTTCTCAAGGGTTTCTGGAGTGATTAGAGCATCTCCATGCAAAATATCTTAACAATGAGACACTCAACAAATGGTAATTCTCCTACTTCCTATAATTGCTCATCACGTGACATGTTTCTAATCCTTTCCTCCTGGACATGCTCCCAGGATCTGCTCTAATGTCCTTTTCGAAATGCAGCCCCGATATGGAACACAAAACTCTACTGTGTCTCCACGTTGTGGAGGACGATGGGGACGTTTACCCTCCTTGCTCTGGGCATCATACTTCTTTCTCACACCACCCAGCGTCTTTGGGGTTCTCATGAGCACATGATAACGGCAGGCCTGGGGAGCTCTACATTCACTTCTCCTCCGCTTGGGCTCTTGGCCCCTCAAGAACAGACTGGAAGGAGCTAAGCAGGGACCTGCACTCAGCATTATTAAAGCACAGCTGGATGCAGAATCGGCAGGACCTCCAACTCCCCTCCTCAAATCTAGACCCTACACAATCCTGATGAAACCTCCAGTCACAGCCAGAGAAACTGGAACCCAGGGAGCAAGGGCCTGGCTGGGCCCGGCCACGGAAGAAGGCCTGCTAGGTCTGCTTAATCTAGCGCAGCCCAGACTGGAGCTGCTCCCGCACCGCAGCTGACCTCTGCCCATCCCAGCAGTGTCATGCCCTTCCCAGACTACCCAATCACATTGGAGGAGAGTGAAAAGGGTGGGGAAGGAAGCTGTGGTAGGCCAAATAATGGCCTCCCCAAAGGTGTCCATATCCTAATCCTTGGAACCTGTGAATAGGTTACCTTATGTAGCAAAAGGGATTCTGCTGGTGTGATTAAGGATCTTGAGATGAGAAGATTAACCTGGATGATTCAGGCGGGCCCTATGTAATCACAAGTGTCCTTCTAAGAGGAAGTCAAGAAGGTCAAAGGCTGAAGACAGAGATGGGATGATGGAAGCAGGGGTTGGAGGGATGGGTGAGACCGGAACCCTTTGCTGCAGTGCTGGCACCTGGTCATACCTCTCCTCTCCTTGAGCTACAAAATACAAAGAAAATGTATGGGACTAAAAATAACCGTGTGCCTGCACACAGTTGGGGCAAATTCTGGACCCAAAAGATACAAAGAGACCAAAAAACCCAACTGCCACTTTTGAAGAGCCTGGAGCAAAAACTGGGTGTCAGGAGCAAAAGCAGGGTACTGGGTATGCCCCCTGCACTCAACACCAACAGAGGGGTGGGCAAAACCCCTAAGCCACCCCTCCGACCTAACCCCTAGACACACCCCTACCCCCACCCCATATAAGGAACAAGCTCGCCCCCCCTCAGTGAGCGAGCAAGGGAACCTGTTGTTTGTTCTTGTTCCCCCCTGCTTCAGGAGGGGCGCCAATTAAGCCTTGCCTGAATTTCTTGTCTGGCCTCTGATCAATTTCTATTGATTGGGGAAGGCCAAGACCCCTGGTCAGTAACACGGGGACTGAAAGAGAGAGGACTGTACGAAAAGGAGCATTTGGAATCACCCAGGACTCCAAGGCTTTCCACAAGCTCAGTCGTGGGTTTCTTCACTGTGTCTGCCAACCAGATGCTTCCTTTATCCTTCAAGGCTCGGTTCAAAGGTCATTCCCTTGTGGAGCTTTTCCTGGCTAACCTGACCTGGAGGGGTTGGAGTGATGTGATCTGAAGATGGGGGAAGGGGCCACAGCCAAGGAATGCAGGTGGTCTCTAGCATGCACAGGGCACTCTGTCTACACCGCTGCTCTGGACATCGCAACTCGGTATGTAGTTTTCTGTCTGTGTGTCTGTCTGACTTTCTCATCAGAGGGGGAGCTCCTTGGGGACTGAAGCTATAGTAATTTCTCCTAAAATCATATTGGATGGGGTAGAATTAAGCCAGGCCCTCCCCAACCCAGACTTGCGGTACTGTCTCTGCTTTCATTTCGACCCAACCCAGCCATTCACAGGTCATCACCGCAAACAGGAGCACTCCCTCTGCATCTTTGACAAGCTCTCTCTCAGTGTCCTGTCTTGGCATCAATATAAACGTTACCATGGATACCTAGTGTTTTATTTGCATACCTCCAATCCAAGTCCTTCCCCAGGAGTTTTGAATCAGAACCAAGAGGTTCCAGCCCAGACCGGTTGCTCCTTTGAATAGAGGACTTGTTAACCCAGCTGCCATTGTTTTCATTGGAAATTTTCTCCTCCCAAGTTCTGTACAGATGGGGAGGGAGAAGCAGGAAGCAGAGGGCAGAGAGGGGAGGAAAGACTTTCTGTGCTTCCACACTGCCCCGTCCCTGGTTTCAGTGCATCCCTGAGGCCTAAAAGCAGGCCTACCCTGGAATTCTTGAGATACCTTTAGGGTCTTTCCAATAGATTTCCTGTTTTGCTTAGCTCAGCTAGAGTTCATTTCCATCCCTCACAACGAAAGCAGTCCTAAAAAATTTGGAATGGAGTGAACAGAGTGATGGCGCATCATATATATGGTATATTCCCAAACCAAATATGGTAAAGCCTCACTTACCCAGAGGTCATGAGTGTGTCCCCTTGCCCACGCAGAACGCTATGGAAAACCCAGAAGGAAGAAAGAGTGCCTCTTGTTCTATCTGCCTGACTGCAGGGCGAGGCCAGGAGGAGACAAATCACGGAGCAGAGTGAAGATCAGGAGATGAACATGGATTGGAACTTTGGGAGCAGAAGCCAAAGATGCCAGGATCCACTGGTCAAACAGAGTAGGCAGAAACCAAAGGGGAGCAGGCCAGGGTCCAAGCAGGTGGGAGGAAGCCACCCTTTGGGCACCAGACAGCCCTGATGAATGTTGTCTGTGAATGGACACCCCTCTTGAAGGCCAGGACCATTGTCACTGGCACCTCCCATCTTTGCTAGAGCCACTGAGTCCTGAGGCCAGTTCCTGAGGCCCGGTCAGGCTTAAGTGAGGCTCGCAAAGCTATGCACTGGTTCCATGAGTAGTCCACGGGGCTGGACTCCACACTTCTTCACTCTTCTTTGGGAAGCAGTCTTAGCAAGCTTGATTAACCAGTTTCCCAGCCCACGATGGATCGGAAATCCCACATTAGAAATGGGGAGAGATGCTATTAGAGGAATCCCAGTGATAGTGGCGGGAACTGATAAGCCACCACAGGGCTTCTCCACCTCAGCACAAATGACATCTGGGGTCAGTTAATTCTTTGCTGCAGGGAGCTGTCCATTGCACAATGTTTACCAGCATCCTTCTGCCCACTGGATGCCAGTAGCACTCCCTCTATTCGTTGTCAAACAAAAATGTCCCCAACATTGCCACAAGTCCCTGGAGGACAAAACCATGCCAGGTGGAGAACGACTGTGCTATAAGAAGAGAGTGACAAACAGTTTTAAAATATTCACAAGAACAACAACGAAACTGCAACAGCCCAGGCCAGTTAGTTAAAGGGGCAGAGCTCAGCATCAGTCCCTGGCCCTCAAGGGTGAGTCGTTTGTGGCAGAGTCACACCATGCTTTCCACTGACCCAGAGCTTCCCTGGCTGGCTCTCCTGCCCCTCTATCACGCTGATGGAAATCCCCCCGAAGTGGCAGAGCTGTGCTGGCCATCACATTTAAGAAGGCCCCTTCTCAGAAAGAAAGTGGGGAGAAGTGTGCCCCCAGAGGGCGGCAGCACTTCCCTGGGGAGGACAGAACCATGGGATTTTTTTTCCCCCTTTCTTTAGCATCCTTTGACAGTGACTGGCACATAGCAGACCCTCACTGAGTGGAGTTAGATGCAATTTTAAAGGTTTCTACACTGACTGCATATTGTTTCGGGACCCATTGGAGGCCGAGATCCTCTCAATACTTGGAGGGCCATCTGCAATTCTGCCTCCCTGCCCTGGGGCCTCTCTCCCAAGACTCTCCCCACCCCACCCAGAACC
>NW_020172456.1:3091347-3109071 GCF_003031525.2 Neophocaena asiaeorientalis asiaeorientalis | reverse complement strand
GCCCCACCTCCACCCTGCTCCATGCTTATCATGTAAGTCAAGAGGAGGTAAGAGGCTCTTGGCCCAGTCAGAGCCCTGCTGTGGTGCAGTCAGATACATGGGGTGTTCGAGGTGGCCAGCGCCCACGGAGTCTTGACTTGTAAAGAGGTACTGCGGTCGACATCTGGGGTTTCTCAAATCCTAGTCTCCTCTTTTTCTTCAGAACGTCAAAAACCTGAGCTGAGTCGGATTAACTGCTCTCTGGCCTCTGAACAGGATGGTTGTGTGTGCACACATGTGTGTGAAAATGTGTGGGTGACTGTGGGCGTGCTTGGGAGAGGGAGGGAGGATGTGGGCCAGTGTTCACGTGTGCGCATGCGCTTGCAGGGCCCGAACACAAGGTTTCAGCTTCAGGTTATTCAGGGCCTGGATTCGGTTGCTGGAAGCAGGTATTAGGATGGCCAAAAGGTTCGTCCAGTTTTTGTTTTTGTTTTTGTTTTTTTTAGGTTTTATTTTTTGTTTGTTTTTTTTTGCCGTACGCGGGCCTCTCACCGCTGCGGCCTCTCCCGTTGTGGAGCACAGGCTCCGGACGTGCAGGCTCAGCGGCCATGGCTCACGGGCCCAGCCGCTCCGCGGCATGTGGGATCTTCCCGGACCGGGGCACGAACCCGCGCCCCCTGAATCGGCAGGCGGGCTCCCAACCACCGCGCCACCAGGGAAGCCCGGTTCGTCCAGTTTTTTCGGTAAGATGACTCTAGTGGCACTTAGTTGTCTTTAACTTCATTCAAAACAGTTTCGTTAGTTTGTATGTGAGAGCTGTCATATCAGTCTGCATTTAAAAAAAGACTCATCAAAATTGGTGAATTTTTGTGTAGCCATTTTAATATGGAAGTAAAAAAAGCAACATTTTCGGCATATTATGCTTTATTGTTTCAAGAAAGGTAAAAACACAACCAAAATGCCAAAAAAGATTTGTGCAGTGTGTGGAGAGGTGCTGTGACTAATCGAACGTGTCAAAGGGGGTTTGAGAAGTTTCGTGCTGGACATTTCTCACTGGACGATGCTCCACAGTCGGGCAGACCAGTTGAAGTTGATAGCGATCAAATCGAGACATTAATTGAGAACAATCAACGTTATACCACATGGGAGATAGCCAACATATCCAAATCAAGCATTGAAAATCATTTGCACCAGCTTGGATACATCAATCGCTTTGATGTTTGGGTTCCACATAAGCGAAAAAAGCCTTCTTGACCGTGTTTCCGCATGCAATTCTCTAATTAAACATAATGAAAACGTTCCATTTTTAAAACAAATTGTTACGAGAGATGAAAAGTGGACACTGTACAATAATATGGAATGGAAGAGATGGTGGGGCAAGCGAAAGGAACAACCACCAACCACACCAAAGGCTGGTCTTCATCCAAAGAAGGTGATACTGTGTATATGGTGGGATTGGAAGGGAGTCCTCCATTATGAACTCCTTCCGGAAAACCAAACGATTAATTCCAACAAGTACTGCTCCCAGTTAGACCAACTGAAAGCAGCACTCGACGAAAATCGTCCAGAATTAACAGAAAACGCATAATCTTCCATCAGGATACTGCAAGACCGCAAGCTTCTTTGATGACCAGCAAAAGCTATTACAGCTTGGCTGGGAAGTTTTGATTCATCCGCTGTATTCACCATTCAGATTTCCATTTATTTCGGTTTTTACAAAATTCTCTTAATGGAAAAAATTTCAATTCCCTGGAAGACTGTAAAAGGCACCTGGAACAGCTCTTTGCTCAAAAAGATAAGTTTTGGGAAGATGGAATCATGAAGTTGCCTGAAAAATGGCAGAAGGTAGTGGAACAAAAGGCTGAATACGTTGTTCGATAAAGTTCTTGGTGAAAATGAAAAATGTGTCTTTTATTTTTACTTAAAAATCGAAGGTACTTTTTAGCCAACCCAATACCTCAGCTAGAGGCCTCTTTCATCACAGCGGCGTGGGCCTGGGCATTTCCTTTTGCACTAGAAACAGGTGCTGCCATTAGTCATGCCAGTGGCTGGACAGTGGGGAGGCCGGGCTGGAGAGCCAAGGCTCCCTCCAAGCTGGGACAGGGCCACACGGTCAGACTTTCGTCAGGGACAGTCCAGGAAAGAATGGCCCATGGCAGGCATACAAGGCTCCTGGACCATAGCCACTGGACAGGAGGGTCACATTGCTGGACGTCAAGGTTGACGCACACAGCCTGGCATGGGCCCCAGGACCTGAGTAGACCTTTACAGTCACCTTGGAAGAGGTCGAGGGGCAGGGAAATTTGCATCATGGGAGTTCCCAAAGGCTCTGTCCTAAGAGATCTGATCTGAAATCCAGGGCTAGCCATGGAAGAAGTTGGGCTGGTCATGAGTCCAGTCCCCACTGGGTGCTAGTTTCCAGTGCAGGGTCCATGACAAACTCTTGTTCCTGCAGCCAGGAACCAGAGACACTGAGAATGCCAGTTGCAGGAAGACCCTGGGACAATCCTTCAGGGTGGCCGAGATGAACTGGGAGTTCCAGGATAAGCGGCAGAAGGTACAGCAGAGCAAAGGATGAGGATTCACGCTGAGAACACACTTTGGGGGACGTGTCCCAGGCACCTTGCCAAGTGCTGCATCATATACCAGCTCGGGGATCTTCAAAGCAAAGCCCAAGGGCACTGGGGCACTAGACGATTCAATGGACAGATGAGCAAACCGAGGCTCAGAAAGAGGAGATGATTTTCCTGATATCACACAGCCATTAAGAGCAGAGCCAGCATTCAAGCAAGGTCAAGAATGAGGTACAGAATGTCCAGCAATCCATAGACTTGTTAAATAAATAATGGTTTATTTATGGAATACTATGCAGCCATTGACATTTCTTGGTAGAAGAATATTTAATGACCGGGAAAGATGTTCAAGATATACAGTTGAGTGGAAAAAAAAAAAAACAGGTTACAAAACAGCATGTGCGGGGCTTCCCTGGTGGCGCAGTGGTTGAGAGTCCGTTTCTTTTTCTCCCCTCTTTAAAAAGTACTCTTTGGGCTTCCCTGGTGGCGCAGTGGTTGAGAGTCCGCCTGCCGATGCAGGGGAGGCGGGTTCGTGCCCCAGCCCGGGAAGATCCCACATGCCGCGGAGCGGCTGGGCCCGTGAACCATGGCCGCTGAGCCTGCGCGTCCGGAGCCTGTGCTCCGCAACGGGAGACGCCACAACAGTGAGAGGCCCGCGTAGCTTAAAAAAAAGAAGAAAAAAAAAAACAGCATGTGCAAATGGGTTGTTAAAAAATAAAATACAGAGGTGTGATTTCCAAGAAAAAAAATCAAAATATTAGCAGAGACTATCTCTGGATAACAGGAGTAGGTGTGATTTCTATTCTATGTCTTCATCCATTTTTTCTTACAAGGATCATTTTGTAACAAGGACAAACCTGACAGAAGGAGACCAGGTTGGCTTTTGCGGTTGGGGGGGGCGGGGAGGGGAAGGGAGGGGCTGGATTCCAGGGCTGAATGGACCGGAGGGCGTGGTAGGAAGCAACACCCTCCTCAGAACACTTGGACTTCTTCTGGATCAGGCAGCAGGCAGAGTTGGGTGCCTGCCTCCGCTAGAGGAAGCCCGGCTGGCTCTGCGTGCACCCGTGATTGAGTTCCACCCCTTTGGGCCTGTACTCGCAGGGCAGGGGGGCGTGGGGAGAGGGCAGCGTTGGACTGGGTTTATCCTGGGTGTGCGTCGTGGGGAGAGCCAGGGAGGGTTGCTTAAATGCGTACCTTTTTGCCAAGTCTTCAGTTTAGGCGCGACAGGGGGCTCGCTCAAAAGTCACGAGTGGCCGTGTGAGCTCAGTCCTCTGGAACCGTGGCTCTCAAACTTCTGAGACCCAACAACAAGCCTGAAAACATTTACAAATATTTTATAGTATTTTAATAACATGAAAGTAAATTTATTGATAATATAACCTACCTACAGGCATAATAGATATTGTCAGTCAATCTGATGCCCTAACTGTATTAGAAAGGAAAGAAATCGTTTCTAATAAAACAACAAGTATTTCAATACGTAAATGCTCAGGCAAGACTATACAGTACAAGACAGCATCCCCTCACCTCCACCACCGCCACCAAAGGCACACACAGATTTCCAAAACTCTCCTTAGGGGAGATTCAAGCCAGAGGACCACTGATTACAGTAATCATCCCTGGTGTATAGTGAATGCTTTCTCGGAGCCAGGCTCTCTCTCTCTCTCTCTGTCTCTCTCTCTCTCTCTCTCTCTCTCTCTCTCTCTCTCTCTCTGTATATATAGTCATCTAATCTTCACAACACTATGAGGTAGATGCTCTTATAAGCCCCATTTTACAGATGAGAAACAGGCCCAGAGAGGTTGAGTTACTTGCCCAAGGTTGCACAGCAAGTGAGCCAGGGAGCTGAGATTTGAACCCAGGCAAACTGGCTTTCCTGGGGGAGGAGGCTCAGCCTGAGGGAACTGGGTCAAGTCTGAGGAGCATGGCCCCAGGCCCTCTGAGCTGCAGTGTTTCTCAACCTCAGCACAATTCATATTATGGGCTAGACAACTCTTTGTTGCAGGGGCTGCCCTGGGCAGAGTGAGATGTTTAGCAGCATCCCTGGCTTCCACCCATCAGATGCCATTACACCCCCTGCATCGGCAACGACCAAAATGTCGCCAGACATAGTTAGAGAGCTACTGGGTTAGAGAATCAAGGCAGAATCTAGAGAAGGCACAACCTGAGCCAGGTCTGCAGATATGGGAGAATTTCCGGAACTAGAGAAAAGCGGGGCAATGCCCTAGGGGAGGGATGGGAATGACATGGGTATGGCAGGAGTGGGTGGTTGTATGGAGGACATGGGAAAGGGGGTCTGGGTGGCCACGTGCACAGAGATAAAGAGAAAAATTGAGGGGCTTCTCTGGTGGTGCAGTGGTTGGGAGTCCACCTGCCGATGCAGGGGCTGCGGGTTCATGCCCTGGTCCAGGAAGATCCCACATGCCGCGGAGCGGCTGGGCCCGTGAGCCAGGGCCGCTGAGCCTGCGTCTGGAGCCTGTGCTCCGCGGCAGGAGGGGCCACAGCGGTGAGAGGCCCGCGTACCGCAAAAAAAAAAAAAAATTTTTTTAAAAGAGAAAAATTGAGATCATGTGGCTAGGAGGAGGGGCAGCTGCCTTCCTTCCTGGTTCCTCTCCTGACCTCACATCCTGCCCTGAGAAAGGACCCCTGATGAAGACAGCACCGGCAAATGAATTTGGTTGAGAATCCCACATTGATCAGAATTTACTTGGCTTTTCCAAGCCCACTGCACCCCCCGCTAAAGGTTTGCATGACTTTCCGACCCTCAGATGAATCACTCCCACACGTGGAGATCCATCTCCCTGTTTTGTAACCTCCCCTCATTCTTAGCCAGTATCCCAGCCACACCTTCTTGGGCCCTGAGAGCCCTTTGCAGTCTCCTTGGCAGGCAGGCGGAGAAGGGGTGGGGGACCCCTGGCCTGTAACCCTGAGAAGGGCGAGGAGCAGGGGAGACAAATGCCCTGGGCTGATCAGTGAGGAGCCCCCTGCAAAACCTCCTTCACCTCTTGGCTCTCAGCTGAGTCCCTCTGCGGGGTGAAGCAATTCTCAGACAACCCTTTGGCCACTACACTTGGCTCTGGACTGGAATAATTAGATCTGGAGCCAGGAATGATGTCATGCCTCTGCGGGAGACTAGAGGATGACTTTGAGTAAGGCACTTACTGTGGCCTCAGCTCTCTTCTTTGTCTAGTGAACTAGGGTGGACTTGGTAATTTTTAACACTCTTGCACTGACATTCTGATTTGAAGATGAAAGCCTAGGCAAGTCCCCCTTGGAAGGGTGTGGCAGCCATGGCTTTGCATACCCAACTCACTTCCCCTCCTTCTTCCTCTAGTCTCCCTGAGAGCCTTTCTCCTTCCCCAGGTGGTACTGATGCGGCTGTCAATATGATGCCCTGCCTTATTCCAAGAGTGTAAGGGTGGGCGAGTGTCCCAGGCAGAGGACACTCCCTATGTTGATTGGTTCATTAATGGACACGCTCCTGTGTGAGCCAGTTAAGACTCTTCCCTGCGATATGGAAGACAGAAATGACGTTTAAAGGGACTTATCAGGCTAGAAAGGTGTGAGTCTAAGGCTACCAGCTGTCATCTTTCTGACACAAGAAGAAAGCCGATCTATAGAATGAAGCCAGGATACAGAGCACAACAAAGCTGAGAGCCCAAGAGACAGATAAAGCCTTGATGATATTGTTTGAATCCCTGGATCAAACTGTGTCTGACAGTGATGCCCAGTTGTGAGTTAATTCTCTTTTTGCTTAAGCTGGTTTAATGTGGGTTTCTGTAACTTACAACTGAACCAGTCCTAACTAATACAGCCCTTCAGCAGGAGGGCTATGCGAGGGGGTATTGAGTATATGGAGGGGTAGAATCTACCAGCTTATACCTCCAGCCCAAGGCAACAAACCTCAGAACCACCCCACATATCTCTCCTGCCATGTGCTTTGACAGTCCCTTAGCCTCAGCCTGACGGAGGGGCACTCTTCTAACCTAACTTATGACCCAGTGCCATCGTGCATGTTTTTCAAGCCCAAAGCTTGGTAGCAGCTTTGAAAAAGGATGTCCTTGCCCCAAGTCACATAGCACCCAGGAGGACAGGCAAGTGGGATCTGTAATGTACAGCTTTGCTATGGACTGAACTGTTTCCTCTCAAACTTCGTATGCTGAAGCCCTAACCCCCAATGTGACTATATTTGGAGACAAGGCTTTTAGGAAGCAATTAAGATTAAATGAGATGATACGGGTGGGGTTCTGACCAATAGACTTGGTGTCCTTTTAAGAAGAGGAAAAAATAAATCTCTCTGCAAGCACGGGCTCCAAGGAAAGGCCATGTGAGCACAAAGCTAGCAGGCAGCCGTCTGCTCACAAGGAAGAGGGCCCTCACCAGAACCTGACCATGCTGGAGCCCTAATCTCAGACTTGCAGCGTCCAGAACAGTGAGAAAATAAATGTCTGCTGTTTAAGCCACTCAGTCTACGGTATTTTGTTATGACAGCCAGAGCTGACTGAGGCACACTCCTCTCCGCCCCCACCAGAAGGCCCCATGTGGTGGTGAAGACGTAATTCTTAGCCAAGGGTCCTCAGCAGTTACCACATGCCAGGCTGTTCTAAGCGCTTTCCATACTTTAACTCACTGAGTCCTCATAACAGTACTGTGAAATAGGGAACATTACAGGTTTCCCCTGATATCTGAAAGCAGAGAGATCCTATGAAAGCTTTTGTAAGCTGAAATGGCATAAGCAAAGGATCTACCTTCGGAGATGAAGCACAGATGCTCAGACACAGTTCAAAGCTATGGTAACTTGATGCTGAGATGCTGACTGTAGTTCCTGGGAAGGAGCTTGGTGTGCCACCCTCACTGCTTGGGGTGCACGCTGCCTCTATAATGCTTGCTGCAAAACTAACGCTGAACTCTATCTTCACTGTACGCCTTTTTTTCATAAAAGCAAAAATCCTCTTTGGATTTCAGTTAGCAAAAACAGGTACTAACGTAGGTCTTTTGTAAAAGCGAAGTGGCATAGAGCAAACTTTCAAAAAGTGGGAGATACCTGTATAACCATTATACAGATGAGGCAACTGAGGTACAGAGAGGTTTGGGAAACAAGGTCACACGGTAATACTGTAAAACTGGATTCTAACCCGGCAATCTAAATCCAGCACTCCTCAACCCTGAGAAACTAAGGAAGGAGAGAAAGGCAAGACTGCCCACGACCACCTGAGAGAATCAGCAGAAATGGAAGGCCCTGCATTCAGACACCGGACAGTGCTGTGTGGGAGAACAAACTTGGTTCCCAGCTCGGCACAGTCCACAGGACGTGACCTGCCGCCGCGTGCCCTCCAGGGAGGTGCCATAAGGGCCATTCTCCATTCAGTAGCCCTGTGACCTAGCCTCGGTCATGTGAAAAATAGGAGGTAGACAACAGGATGCTCAAAGCCCTTCCCATTCATTCTGTGGTTCTAAAAGTACACAGGCGCAGCCCCTCTGCATGGGGGTTGCTGCCAGAGAAACTGTATGGAATCAGATCACCCAGCATGTCCCCACTGGGGTCTGTTAATTCTGGCTCAGGGCCTGGCACGGATTCCAACCCACCCCTGAGGGTAGCAGAATCTGCTTTGCCCCCAAACATCCCCAAGCACTAGAGCTGAGGGCTTACCCCAGGCCCACTCCCTCTGAGACCTTTCTGGAAGCCTCATCCAACCCTAGTGGACAAGTGCCACGACATAACGACCTGGCCAGGCCCCCAAAAATCCTTGTGTGATGGGGCACTGAATACTTCCAAGAGTCGTCTCCTTGTCGCCAGTGGTCCCCAGTGCCGGGACCCTGGACTGTTGTAAAATGGTGGGTTGCAACCCCTTGTAGGAATGGACTCAGACCCCACCCCCGTGTTCAGATGCCCTGTGGGATGCTGGAACCAGGGCCCGTAAAGGGCCTCTGGGGTCTCCTTGTAATGGCGCCCAAGACCCACCAGGTGTCACTGTGTAGCCGGCGCGATGAAGGGTGATGGCGGGAGGATTTTCTCCACCACCGACCCTAGGGATTGGGGAAGCAAAGGCAGGAGGCCCGGGTGGAGCAGAGTGGTGGCCCTGTCCTCCGGCCTGCAGGCCAGCGGAAGCACCCCCTTCGAAGACACATGTCGTGATCCGTGAGCCTGGGGACAGCAGACGTCTCCGTCCAGGGCCTGAAATGAGATAAGGCGGAGGTGGGAGAGCAATTTCCGATCTGTCTTCCAGGCCACGTTTCCCCATCCCAGCAAGCCCGCCCTGGGACTGGAGGTGCCCTCCCACCCGCTCCAGGAGCTCCCCTCAGCTTCCTGGGGCCCTGCCTGGGGCTACTTCAGCCCCCACCCACAGGGGCCAGTGAGCCATGTAGACTGCGTGCATCTCTTCAGGGCCGGAGAGCAGAGCCCCTGATCTCACCCCCAAGCAAAGCTGGTTCGAAGTCAGGCAGGGCTGGGGAGACTCAGACTGGTCACTTCCAGCCTAACCAGAGCCCCAAAGGCTTGTCACCCAGAAGCCGGCAGGCCCCGACACTGGCTTCCGTCCCATCCTCCTCCGGCCACGGAGGGAGGCGGGAGGAAGTATGTTTTTTTGTCCTCACCTATTCCAGCCTCTAGATCCTGAGGCTCCACGCACTGGAGGCCCTGGGTATTGCAGTGGAAGGACTTGGAGCATTTTCATTTCCTCAGGCTCCACCCACCTGAGGACAGCTGTGGGCTCACTCTGCGGCTCCCAGAGGTCGAGTTACACTTCCGGCACTTCTGGTTCTCCAGAGGTGGGCCTCAAGGGAGGGAATGTCAAAATGAAGAGGGGTGGGTGTCCCCCACAGGCCTGGGGCTCAGCCCCTCCAGCTCCAAGCCCTTCTGTCTCTGACAGCCACGCAGAGGCCACCACCTAGCTCTTCCCTGGAAAGGAAAATCAAAGCGGTTGAGGAGGGGGGAAGAAAGCAGTAGCTCTGTGAGTGACTCAAAGCCCCATGGGTGAGATGGAAAAGGAAGGCAGGAGATGGGAAGAGGCCCAAGAAAAACAGGGGATGCAGGCTGCACCCTCTGCAGGTGTTGGGAGGCAGGGGTGGAAGTGAGGAGCCGGCTGAGATAGGGGGTTGAGGGGTTTGGTCTGGGTAATGGCTACTGAAGGTATCACAGGTGTGGTGGGTGCATCGAACTAAAAAGTTCTGTTAGCATAAGTCACCCACTGTCCTTCCTTTATGCATCAAAGCACAGATACAAACTGATCACCCACTGGAGGCTGCACTGTGCCAGGCAATATAAGGGAGACACCAGAAGCATCCTGCTCCCAACGGCGTTGCGGTCTAGGTCTAGGCAGGAAGACAAGACTTCAGAACGAGAACACTTGTGTGTGTGCGCATAGCATGCGACGGCTGAGCGAGCTTGTGATAACTGTACAGGTGTGTGAGACCCCAGCTATTAAATATTTGCTCACGGCTGCTCCCTGATCATTCCTAGCATAAAAAATACAACAAACATACAAGACTCCCAGAAGCCCTACCTTATTTCCAGCGTCTGCTCAAGATTTTGCACCTATATGTGTCTGTGCATGTGTGTGTATGTATGTGTGTTTGCGTGTGTGAGACCAGGCATATCAGTAGCGTCTGTAGCTTTGTGCTTGGGAGTCCTAGATGAAGGAGTTTCTAAGAATTATTGCATGTCAGAGCAGCAAAGGAACACAGGGGTCCCATAGGCCTCTCACTATACAGAAGGGGAGGAGAAAAGTCCAAGGGGCTAAATCATATGCCTCGGGTCACTCAGCAGTGAACAAGGTAATAAAATCGGCCATGAAGCTTATCTCATGTAAGGCTGACACGTGGGCTCACTGGAGGGCAGAGGTGGAAGCGGTGTTGGAAGTGGACTACGGGAACACTTGTTTCCTCCACGGCCTATGACAACAGAGGGGAAGGTGGGGACACGTGGTGTCGCTGTGCCAACCTGGGACATGACAGTCACGGGGAGACAACGAAGGAAAGCGGTTAAGGGCCGGGCTCTGGAGACAAACTTCTGTGGCTGGAATCCTGGCCCTATTACTTACTAGATGCTTCTTAACATCTCTGCACCTCCATTTCCTTATCTGGAAAATAGCCCGCCCATGCCCCCCGACTCCAGCCGTGGGACAAAGCCGGCACCCCTCAACCTGCCTGCTTTCAACCTGCCTTATTTTCACCAGGAGGAGGCTAGAGCTTCTATCTGTTTTGTCAGGTTTGGGAATTACAGGGTAAATCAATGAAAAAGGAAGCTCATGAGTTGGGAAGCCCGGAGGGTAAACTCTGGGTGCCAGCAGCGGTCTCCGGCCGAGGTGGGCTTGCTGGAATCCCGCTGGCCAGGAGCATTAGGCAACAGACTGATGCAGGTCCTTTTAACTTTTATCATTTGCTTTACTCTCTTCATTTCCACCCCTGCCCTGCATCATCATATGTCAAAATCAGCAGGAACCATGGAGCCGGCCTTGTCTTCATTTTAGGACAGAGGACCCCGAGCTCAGACGAGAATATTTTTCCTGTGGCTGGTGGGAGCCTCGCCAAGCCTGCTGAATCCAGGCTGGCCGCAGCTCAACCCTCTAGGCCGGGTACCAGGCCTTCCTTAGCAACCGCCTCTGAATCACGGCAGACAGCACTCGCTCGTGGGATCTGGCCCCCAGGGTGGGTCCCTGTAAAGAAGCCACACTTGAGCCTGAGCCGGGCAGAGCTGGCGAGAGGAAGCGCGTGGGCTCCGCGCTGGCACAGGGCCGCCTGCCCCTCCACCCCTGCAAGAACCCGTGACAAACAACCTTGCCTGGTGCCCGAGCGCCTGCCAAGCCCTGTCGCAGTAAAACCCTGGCAGACTCCGCAAGGAGTCCAATTTCAGCCCGGCGGGTGGGGGGAACCAAGGCAGCGAGAGCCCAGTGTGACCAAGCTCACACACAGTGCTGGCAACCAGAGGCGGGGCATCCAGGGCTTCAGGCTGACCCCCGAGCCATCGGGCCACTCCAGGCAAGGCTCTGGGCCTAGCACAGAGCAGGAAAGAACATCGCCTGGATTCCTGTCGGCAGCAGAGCCCAGAGAAAGACCCACCGCGTTCCACCCAGGGGTCCTCACTGCGGTCCCCTCTCTCCTGGGGTAAAAGAGCCACTGGGGACCCCCAGGAGCTCCCTGGGGCATCAGGTCCAGGCCAGGAATCCAGCTCTAGAGCATTCCAGCTCCCAGCTGAGTGCCTGGAACAGCAGACATCAAAACCCTGGCAGGCAGAGGGAGAAGGGAAGATTAGATCATTACAGCAGAATGAAGGCAACCAAGAAACCCAGGGAGGGGAGGAGGGACAGGGGCCAAGAATGTGTTCAGGGCAACCTGAAAACTCCTTCAGATTAAAGCTGGCCCAGACACTGGCGGCTTCCCCACTGGCCGAGGAAGACCTGCTGCGTCTCCGCCCTTCTGGGGGCCCAGAGCTGGTCCACACACGTGTGTGGCATCGGCACCTAAGTGTCACAAGGGCACTGGGAACAGTAAGCAAGTTCGGTGCTCTGTGTGCAGACGCGCATTTGGGCATAAAACACACATGTGCAGGTATACACAGTAGTGGGTGCGTGTGTTTGCATGCAGTCTACAAACATGTTTTCACCAAGCTCAACGAGAAGCAATCAGTCATCTTCGTGGAATCTTAGCAACCGCCGTCCCCAGAAAAGGCTCCTGCCAGCTGGAGCTGAGATGAGTCAGCAGGGGCGGCTGGGGTGGGGGAAAGAGGCGAGCTCTCACCCTGGAGCCGGCCTCTCCCTTCTCCCGGCCTGGCTGCCTCGCCTGGGTCACTGCTTTGGCACCGACGTCCGAGAACACATTCCTGGAACTGGCCAGCACAGGCCGCTCAAGGGTTTTTCCCTCCTCCTCCCTTTCCTCTCTCCTCCCCACACCCGCCCTTCAATTTTTCCTTCTTGCTGCAAAACCAAAACACTGCACTCACGAGTTCAGGAGCTGGGGCCAAATGGCAGGAGCCAGCGGTGGAAGGGTTGGGACATAGGAGCTGCCCAGGCCCAAGGAGGCCAGGGGCTGAGGACACCTCCCCAGGGCCCTGCTGGGGACTGCTGAATTCGGCTTAAGTCCTACTGGTGCTAAAGTGTCATTGCCTGGGGCTCCAGGGAACAGGATTTCAAGGTGGCTCCCAGGGAAACGGACTGTGTCTGCCTCTGCCCCATAGCAGAGCCTGAGGTTGTTACCACAGATGACGGGCGGGAGGCTGAGCAGAGGAAGAGAAAGGCACCATGATTAATCAGGGCTCTGTTGCCTGAGCGCATGTTTATTTTATCTTCACGGCAACCCTGGGGGTGGTAGAATTATCTCCTTTTACAGGTGGGGAGATGGAGGTGTAGACAGATAAAGGGATTTGGCCCAAGGTCACGCAGCTATTAGCAATGGAGCTGGATGGAATTAAACCAGGCTGGAGCCGCCTTGAGGGTTTTTACCGATGGACCACACATCCTTTCTTCCTGGGCTGCACCTACCCTGCTCGTGCCAGGATCACTGCACCTACATAAAATAAATACAATAATAACCAAAATGGCTAGTGCTGTCCCTTATCCCTCTCCCCTCCCGAGAGCGCGAACAGATCTAGGTGAAAAGCCATCTGCAACCTCAGCCACAGTGGCGGCGGAGGCAGGGGCGGGAACAGCCTGGCCCAGCCTGAATCCCTGGCCTCTTTACTGGAGGCAGGAAATGAATAAAAGCTAAATGAGTCTGAAAATGCCAGGAGGCAGTGTTTATCCCCGTCTCCCTCCCCCTCCCCCTGGCAAGGACCGTGTATAGTTACAGTTTAATCTTGGAAATGCCAGACAGCTGTTCCCCGTTGCTAAGAGACTGGCCCACATTATGCAGATGTCAGGGACCTCAAATGTCTGCCGGAAATTAGAGATCATGTTGGAGGAGCAGAGGGGCCTTCTCTCTGCTGGGGAAGCGCAGCAGGAGACACCCACGCCCCCAGGTTGTGGGTGGTTTGTAGACTGCAGAAATAAGGGGCCCACCCTTTCCCGGGTCTTCCCCTCTGAGGATCTGGATCCTTCGCTGTGCCCACTCTGCCGCCCTGGCTCCCTCCTTCCTGCATATCCCACTCCACATCCATCCAGCCCTTCCACCTTGGACGACTGTACAGATGCCCATCTCTACCCTTCCCCTCCAGCTTTCCTCCTGGAGCATCCTTCTTCCCTCCAGTGTCCTCTGTCTGTTGTGCAATCTTCCCTGCCACCGGGATGCAGCTGAGCTGGCTGGGACTGAGCTGGGAGGAGAGACGGGCCCCACTCAAGGAGGCGGGGATCCCAATCCCTGAGCCCCGCTCACCTGGAGCTGAAAATGGATGCACATGCGCGCGCGCACGCAGCCTCCATGACATCCTCCCTCACCGCCCCCACGGAAACCTAAGGGAAGGCCATTGCCATGGTAACCACAGGCTACAAGAGCTGCTGCATCCCTGGTCCCTGGGGAAGGGGAGCTGCCATCTGGGCAGAGGGCGGGGGAGGAGGAGGGGAAGCCCTTTTCCAAACCGGCACTGTAACATGGACCCTGACTGAAAGTGACAGGGGAATCTATCAGGGCCCTGGAGTGGGAGGGGGCAGGCACAGATCCTCACTCAGGTTGGAGAGGGGCTCAGAGAGGCTGCTGGGTGGTGCCAAGGGAGCAATGGCACCCGCAGGGTCTGAGGGATGACTGCCGGGCATTGTGGAGGTGGGAGATGGGATGGGGCCTGGGTGCAGAGTGGGCGCTGAGTGCCTGCTGTTCCCCTGAGAGTCCACTGGGTACCTTGAGGGCAGAAACTTTATCGCACTGCCCTTGCATCCAGGCGGTATCTGCTCTCCCTGCTGCCAGTTGAGTGACCTTGGCTTCCTCCAGTCTCATAAAATAAAGCCAGGCATACTTTATGTGTCATGGAAGGTGGCTGTGAAGATAAGAATGGCACGTGCATGCGTGCGCATGTGTGTGTGTGTGTGCCCATAGATCAAAGTGCTTTAGAGAAAGGTTCCTAGAAGCCCCATGAAAGCAGGGCCATATTACCACCCAACCAGCCTTCCCTGGAGATGCTGGTGACGCTGGTGGGAAGGCGATGCTATTTACACAGCTTTCCTTCCACATGGCCAGATCTTCCTCCCTGCAAGTGGACACTACCCTCAAAGAGTGCCTCACTGACTTTGTGCCCTGGCTCCTCTAGCCAGCTCCTCCCCTTGCATGTTCCTACAGCAATGGTGATGTGAGATGGGGAAACTGAGGAACAGAGACTTCCAAGACCTGCCCGAACCATCACAGACCATTAGCTCCTCCATGGCCCCTCAGAGCTGCCAACCCTGTACCCGTGTCCTCCAGCCTCAGCCCCTGCCCTGGATTTAAACCCCAGGAGGACCATGACCTCTGTCCCCACCGGTTAGATGCCCCAGGTCCCTCCCCAGCGTGAGCTGGGCAAATAACCAGACCTCCTTAGCTCTCCTTTCCCCTTCTGGAAAATATAATAGTACGGACGTCTTAGGGTTGCTGTGAGGATTGGATGAGATAAAACATGTAACCTGGGCTTCCCTGGTGGCGCAGCTGTTAAGAATCCGCCTGCCAATGCAGGGGACACAGGTTCGTACCCTCGTCCGGGAAGATCCCACATGCCACGAAGCAACTATGCCCGTGCGCCACAACTACTGAGCCTGCGCTCTAGAGCCCGTGAGCCTCAACTACTGAAGCCCGCATGTCTAGAGCACGTGCTCCACAACAAGAGAAGCCCACGCACCGCAGGGAAGAGTAGCCCCTGCTCGCCGCAACTAGAGAAGGCCCACACGCAGCAACAAAGACCCAACTCAGCCAAAGATTAATTAATTAATTTTTTTTTTAAGTATATAAAAAAACACGTAACCTGCTGAGTTCCGGCTAAGATGGCGGTACGTTTCAGTTCTTTTATTAAAGTGAAGCCAGTCGCTGGGCACTGCCTCCTAAGGTGTCAGGTTTCAGCAGTGAGAGAAGGGGGAACTCCTTGGGCTGCATGCACACCTGCTCGCCCCTCAGCACAGCAACCGGTTTCTGCCTCTTTGGAAGGTTCTAGAAGGGTTGTCCAGGACAGAGCACCTGGGAGAACTCTGAGGACAGGCACCAGCCATAGAGACCTGGGAGGTTCTTTGGGACCTCAGAGAAGATGCTGCCCCAGAAAAAGAGTGGATGGTGGAGGATGGTGTGCCGTCGCCCCACCCTCCCCCCTTTCAGGCCGTGGAAACTGCTGAAACTGCTGAGCCAGGAAGGATTTGGTGCCGAGCAGGAGCCACCGAGACCGATCATGGCTGGCTCCCAGTTCATTCAGCCGCTCGCGGCGCTCTGAGGCCTTCACTTGGCAGGAGGGAGGACGGAGCAGCTGCTCAATCTCATCTTTGTTCATCTCTCTCCCCTCGGCCTCTCCCCATCCTTTCATTTCCTTCCCCCCAGCTTTCTCTCTCCCTCATTCACTTTCTCGCCCTTTCTCTGTTCCCTCCCCCTTTCATCCTTCCCTTGAAGCCGATTTCTTGCTTTCTCATCCTTTCTTCTTCCTCTGAGCTCAGAATCACACTTGGCAGGCAGTCCTCCCTCCCACCTCCCTCCCTCCCCTGTGTCCTTCCCTCCACCCTCTCCTCCAGCAGCTTCTCTTCCCTCCCCCTCTCCATTTCCTCCCTCCTCCTCCTTCCCTCCTGTTTCTCCTTTCCCCTCTTATCGTCCACCTTCTCTTCTCTATCTCTTCTTCACTTAAAGGAGACACTCTGAGTCCCCAGACAGACAAAGCCAGGTCAAGGTCATCCATCAAGCCCTCCCCAGCCCTGATCTGGGAGATTGGGGTCCAGAGACCAAGGTCAGAGCTGAGCAGAAAATCTGAGTAGGCTGGAGAGAGTCTGTCTCGGCATCCCGACAACCCCTAGGGCACCTGGAACCCTCTCCCTACCTGGGGTTCCTATGCCAGGCCACCTGCTTCTTACAAACGCCCCACCTGGCTCCCAGCTCCCTGCTGCGTATGCTGCCAGTGGAGCAGGGAATGTCTGAATCCTGACCCTCCCTGGCTCTGCTTACCTCCTTACTCTCTGCCCTGGTGAGTACAGGTGAGAAGGCAAGAAAGAAATCAGAAGGGGTAATAACCTGCTTCGACCTGGAAGGAAACTGGGGGAGGGTTGTTCCATATATGAGGGGCACGTTGCAGTAGGAAAAGCATGAGGCTTTGAGACCAGACAGGCTGAGCTTGAACGTTGACCCTGCTTCTTAGTAGCCAATGACCTTGAGCAAGACACTCTGCGCCTCAGTGTCCACCTCTGTACAATGGGGATAGTAAAAGGGCACCTCCCTCCCAGGGCAGTGGTGAGAACCAGGGAGAGAATGCAGAGGAAGTGCTTGGCACTCGATGGCTGCTCCTACCTAAGCGCCAGTTTTCTCTCCTTAGAGAAAGAAGGCTGCGTGCAGGAGACGGGTTTGTTCTGGGTGTTGATGGATGGATAATAATAGTAATCATACTTCTATTTTTGTTGACACCAGGTGCTATGCTAAGCACTTTGAATGCATTGTCTCCTTTAAATCCCCAGCAACCTTATGAGGCAGTTCTTTTTTTTTTTTAATCTCAGTGGCTGGAAGTTGAGGCTCAGCAAGGCTAGGCAATTTGCCCCAAGTCACACAGCAAGGTGGAGAAGCAAAATTCTTAACTCCTCTGCTATCACTTGGGGTGGGGGGTGTGGCATGGCAGAGTGACAGCTGGTAAGACCAAGGCAGCCTGCAAACCAGGCACGAGCAGGGAACAGAGAGGGCCTGGGTGTGGCTAGGGGGAAATTCTGAGGCCACCGCAAGCCCACTGCTCCCCCTTGGGTCCGACTCCGAGCTTTCCTGGTTCCTGGGTCAGTGCTCGGCCAGCGCCAGAATTCCTGCTGTTGAACCAGGTGGGGAAGGGAGGGGTGGGTTCGGGTTCCCATCTCTGGAGCACCACGTCCCGGACACTCCCCCTCCTTCCCACGCACACCCCCTGCAATGCTGATAATCCCCGAGGTTCCGTCCAGCCCCTTGTATGGCAAAAATGATCTCTCTTGTGTTTTTGCCACCCCGTGTTGTATAACGGGGATAATCGGCTCCTTCTCTGGGGAATCAGGGCAGGCCCTGTGGGGCTACTGCCTGAGATTACAAACGGGCGTAGGGAAAGAGGGCAGTGGCCGCGGGACCGCGGGCGGCAGGTGATTTA
>NW_020172456.1:3083870-3091323 GCF_003031525.2 Neophocaena asiaeorientalis asiaeorientalis | reverse complement strand
CAGGAGGCAAGAGGCTCTTCTGGAGGGTGAGGGCAGAGTCCCACCCTCCCAGGCCCTGCCGCCCCTCCGACCTTCACCCTTCGTTATGGGGCCCCCGGCCGAGGCCCCACAAAGACCCCAAGGAGAGAGGAGAGGGAGCTCCAGGACAAAGAGGCGGCAAGATCACTTCCCCCAAATGTGTCCTTGACCTGAGCCTTCCTGTGCCACTGCCATGGGCCCTGGGACAGCATCTCGTCATCGTCTGGCCTCTGTTCTCCTTAAGGAGAGGTCAGGGGAGAGCCTGAGTAGGAATGTGCCTTCTGTTGTGTCTCATCATCCCTTCCTGTGAAACAGGGTCGGCGTCCTGTTCTGGAGCTGGGGTTTGAATTCTTGCTCCGCTTCTCTGAGCTGTGTGACCTTGGGAGAGGGGCTTGACCTCTCTGAGACTGTGTCCTCTTTACAATGGGGATGGGCACATCCACTTCTCCGGGTTGTCAGAGGGGAGCAACATTTGGGAAAGTACTATGTGAAAAACATGTAAAAGAGAGAGCAGCAGAGAAGCTCCAGGTGAAATAGGAGGGCACTCAGAGCCCACCCTTTGCCTCTCTGTGGCCAGGGGCCCAGCTGTACTACAAAGAACCTGCAGTTCAGAAACCCTTGTATTAAAGCCCTGATTTTTTTTAAGCCCTCACCTTCCTGTACTAACTGCGTCTTGATTGATCTTCCCAGGACTTGACCCTTTACCAAGAGCATCTCCTTCTGGCCAAAAATCTAGCGTAGAACCAAGTGCCCCGTGAACGTGCCTCGCTGCCCTGCCTCCATTGTTCTGATGCATTGGGCCGGTGAGGCTTTCCCTGGAGAGGACAGCAGCACATCCTTCTGTGGGTGTTTCCGCCCTTTCTCCCCTCCTGTCTTCAGACTTAAGGGGCTCCCTTGTGGTCTCTGGCTGGTAATTTCTCTCCAGCCCTGCTTGTGGGGACTCACCGGGGGCTTGGTCCCCTGAGAGACAGCCAAAACCCTGGGAAGCCGAGCTTGGCAGGGAATGCCAAGGACAGGGAGAGGAAGAAAGAGGCCAGAACGCCTGCCACACTCCCTACCCCAGCAAAAGGGGCTTGAACTTGGCCATTTGTGTCTCTCTTCCCCCCAGTCTCCAGGCACTGGCTCAAGAAGAGCCCCACAGGCTACATGCAATCAGCCACCCGCCGGAGCCAGCATGTCCCTTCCCTTCTCCCAAGAGGCCCTGGGTTTCCCTGAGCTGCTTCCTCGTGCCCTGGGATCCTGAGTGGGCTGTCTGCCTCCCTCCCTGGGCCTCTCTCCCTCATCCATCAAGTGGGGGGTGATCTCCAAGGGCCCCCTTGGCTCTAAAACACTGACTCGGCAACTCTCTGCAGCTGGCAGAAGGGCCTGGCCTGCCACCTCCCACCCCACAGCCCAGCCCCCTCCCTTCCTTTGTCACCTCATTCGGCAGTGCCCCCGCCCGAATCCCGGAGAGGGTGGCTTTCATTGTTTTTTCTTTATTTTTATCAAAGGGTATTTTTTGTCAAAAATTGTGTCTCCCCTGAGACAACGCAGCCTCTGAGCAGGCTCCCCTTGTTTCCATGGTGACAGCAGCTGGCTCACATGTGTGGTTGCTGTAGCAACAAGGCTGGTGGTTCTCCTCCCCTCCTCCCCTCCCATCTCACTTTCCCTGCCTTCCTCGTCACCTCCTTCTCCTTCACACCACAAATATTAGCGAGAGAAAATTGAAAACTTCACACCACCTGGGAGGCAAGAAAGAGCAATGGAAGTTCCCCACCCCTACCCGGCACCTTGGGAGCCAACTGGGTCCTGGCCGCTGGCTGGGCCATCGCCATGACTGGGCCCACGGGGTGCATCTGCAGGGGCCCTTCCTTCCCCATGCTGCGATGTAGCTGCTCTGATCCCCAGCGGCGTGGGGTACAAGCAGCCTTGAGCGCTCTAGACAAGGAGCCGGGCGAATCCTGCCTCGGACGGGGTAGGGGCCTGTGCTCTCCCTGCCCCCGACAGAACCTACCCCAGACGTGTGTCCGGCACCTCACGTTACATACAAAGCCTCTTCCTGCCACAGAGTAGATGTGTGAAAGAAAAGGAAGGCTTCTGGGGAGGAAATCAATGGCAGTAGAGATGCAGGCAGAGGGGAGAGGGAGCGTACAGGAGAGCTCTGCCTTGCTTGTCAGTAGATGTTATATAGGTTATGTGTAATTTTTCCCACTGACATGTAAGCCTTTAAAGGGTGGGAGCCCTACCTGACTTGTCACTGATGAATCCTGAGTGCCTGGGGGGAGAGAGAAAAAATAATATACACCAAAATGTTCATAGCGACTTTTCTAGGCGGTGATCTTATTAAAAGAAGCCTTTTTGCTTCTTTTCTTCAGCCACCGTGTATTAAATGTATAAAAAGAATAAACAACAGGTTTATTTGTTTGATCTTGGAGAAAAAAAGGAAGGGAGCTTGAAAGAGGCCAGAGACTGGAGCAAGTCGGAGGCTCTTCTCCCTGAAGGCTGGAGCAGGTGGTGGCAGGACTACCTGACCCGGCCTCTCGTGTCACGCGCTGGGGCCAAGAGAGGTGAGGCGATGCTCCACTGTGGCCTAAAAGAGGCGCCAGGGATCTTAAGTTAGAGCAGGGGAGAAAGGCCGTCAGCCCAGGGAAGGGCAGGCGGGGTGAGACTCTGACATCTGCGTGTATCGAGGTGACAGCAGTGGGGCTCTGAGGCCCAGGACACAGTAGCAGCCCAGGCAGGCCTCACCCCGCTGTATGTACTTCAGCCCAAGGTGGGCGCTGGCACCCCCTCCCCGTGCCCCCATCCCGGCCCTGTCTCAGGCCTCAGGCGGGGAATTTGGCTCCACCGTGTTAGAGCATGTGTGAAAGCTGCCTGCGGGCTGACGGTGCCAAAGGGGCAAGGTCCAGATCTCCGTCTCCAGTCTCCTGAGAGGTAGGGCGGGGAAGGCCTTCTCAAGGTCAAAGAAAGTGTCACGCAGATCCTTGTCCTCAGCCACGGGCACCCGTCTCTGTCTCCTTCCCCCCACCTGCAGTCAACACACTGGGAGCGGAAATCCGAGCACCCTGGGGGGGCGGGCGGTGGAGGGATACAGGGGCCTGAGAGATCATGCGAATGTTCTCACCGTCCCCCCATTCGATGGACAGACAGACGACAGGGGAGGCGAGGGCTGGCCTCGGCTAATCCTGCCAGGCTTAAAGGCAGAGAGAGGGACAGGAGGAGAACAAAGAGGAGAGGCAGAGGAGGGAGGGAAAGCAGGAGAAAGAGGACACCCGCTCTCCCTGCCACCCCGCCAGCCACCGGGGAGAGAGCCCTGCCTTGCTCCGCTGTGCTCCTCGGTGAGGCCACCAAGAACAGACTGGGAGGCGCTGAAGGTCAGGGATGGGGGGCGGGGGCACGACATGCGGGAGGGTCAGGATTTTTTGTGATGGGGGGGTTGCATTCCGTGCTTGGTAATTCAAAAAGCTGAAAATTCAGGTTTGTACTTTTCAGGTCACAAAACCTTCATAGCAAGAAAACCACCACATCACAAGGCTCTGATTTGCCTGGTACTACCCAGTCTGAGCCAAGGCTCTGAAGCAATGCTGTCTTTCTGCTGTCTCCTCACCAAAGCCAAGTAAAAGTGCCTCTAGGGTACCGTCCAGCTTCCCTTCTCTATGGTGTGGGAGGACCAAGGGTCAGAAGGCCTGGCAGTGAGTCGTGTCCACTATAAAGTCTCAGAGAAATTGCCTCTACAACACCCCGGATGAGAGCTTCCTCCACCCTCTGCTTGAATGCCTCCTGTGACGGGGATCTCATCTTCTTATAGATACGTCCTCTCCCTAATCCTGGGTTTCAGTTTTCTCTCGCTAATATTTATGCTACCCTTTTCATTTAAAAAGAAAAAACAAAATAAAAAGCTGTGCTTTCTATTCCGTTATCTTTACAGAGACGATCAATGACAAATAGCATCTGGGTCTGTCTGTCATCCATGAAGGCTAAACTAGCCCTCACCCCAAGCAGGTTTTCCTGATTCTAGCCAAACTTTTAAAACTCCCTACTTTCCCTTCACCCCACCCTCTGAAACACTGTTTTGCCCTTGGCCCTTTCTGCAAGCCTGAGCCCCATGCGGGGGGCAGCAGGCTGGGTTCTATTCTTGCCATCTCAGACGCTCCTTTATTCTTGCCCTTGGTTCTGCGTCCTTCCTCCAGCTTTGAATGTGTCCTTCTCTGGCCTGAGGTCATCTGCCAGCTCTGTGATGATGCACTTCATCTCTTAGGCTCCTCCCCTTCTCCTTCTCATCAGGACCTTTCACGGTTACACAGTCAGAATTTTGTTTTCAAGGGCCTCCCAGACCAGCTCGACATTCTTCTTTTAAGGCTCACCTAGAGGATCATGCCTATCTTTTCCTTCTGTGTTTGGGATGTTACCTGACCAAGTTAGGTATGCTAGTGTCCTCCTCTCAGTTTCTTTGAAGTGGGAGATTGTATTCGTTTCCCAAGGCTGCAGTAACAAATTACCACAGACTGGGCGCCTAAAACAACAGACATTTATTCTCTCACAGTCTGGGGGCTAGAAGTCTGACATCAAGGTGCCAGCAGGACCGTGCTCCCTCTGAAGGCTCTAGGGGAGGATCCTTCCTTGCCTCTTCCAGCTTCTGATGTTAGCCAGCAATCCTTGGCGTTCCTTGGCTTGTAGGCTGATTACTCCGATTGCTGCATCCATCACCACATAGCTTTCCCTGTAGGTCTCTCTGTGCCCGTGTCCATATTTCCTTCTTTTAATAAGGATACTAGTCTTTGTTTTGTTTTTTGTTTTTTGTTTTTTTGCGGTACGCAGGCCTCTCACTGTTGTGGCCTCTCCCGTTGCGGAGCACAGGCTCCGGACACGCAGGCTCAGCGGCCATGGCTCACGGGCCCAGCCGCTCCGCGGCATGTGGGATCTTCCAGGACCGGGGCACGAACCCGTGTCCCCTGCATCGGCAGGCGGACTCTCAACCACTGCGCCACCAGGGAAGCCCAAGGATACTAGTCTTTAGACTTAGGGTCCACACTACTACTCCAGTATGGCCTCACCTTAACTTGATTATACCTGCAAAGACACTATTTCTAAATAAGGTCACATTTGCAGGCTCCTGGTACATGTGACTCTTGGGCGGGGGACACTGTTTGACCCAGTGGGCGCCCTCACCCTCATCTTTCACTTCTCTCTCTTCCCTATGCCCACCACCCTCAAAAGCTTTCCAGTCAGCCCGGCTCTTCCTTCTTCACATCCTGCCAGTCTGCCCCATTTCACCATCCTGACTGACGGGCCCTTTGCATTCAGCGCCGACTCCGGGGCCAGTCTGAGTCCTGGCTTCCCTGTTTCAATATGGGAGCTTGAGAATGTTACTTCACCCCTCTGGGCCCCACTTGCCTGGCCTGCGAAGTGGGGATACTAGAACCTACTTTATAGGATGGTTGCGGTGATCAAGTGAATTCCTCTTTGCAAAGAGGAGAGCGATGCCTGGCACGGACAAGGCCACAGAAGTGTGAGGTACCATTTCAGGCCTTCGTCATTTCAAACATGGATCACTGCGGCGGCTCCCGAGCCAACTGCTTTCCAGCTCCAGTCTGTCCTCGAAACACAAATCCTACCACGTCACTCCGTGTCATCTACATGTGTTCCCCTGCCTTCAAGTCAGGTCCAAAAATTTGCAGTGGAGAACACAGGACCTTTGCCAAGGTGGCTCTGACCTACTTGTGCCCCCCATCTCATTGCTCGCAGTCCTGTGCGTGTACACGCATGTACACACACACACACAAAGCCACACTGTGACCTAAACGTAGCTCTTGGGAAGCCCCAGGCTCTTTCCTGCCTCTCGGCCTTTGTACCGCTGCCCCTCCCCCCAGAGGTCTGCTCCGTGTCCCTTGAGATAGATTAAGCTGGGTCCACCGTCTCCAGGACACTGCCCCCTGCCCCCAGAGCCTTCCAGCCTGCATCTGGGCTCTGTCATCTGGGGCCCTGCCCTTGTGTCTGCCCCTCACAGCTGTGAGCTGCTCCAGGACCAGGACTGTGTCCTTTCTCCGCATCTCTGGAACATTCCCTGGGACACAGAAGGTGTGGATGGGAACGAAGCACACATAAGGAAACGATACCTTATCGTCCAGACCCTGCAGGACTCCCCTGATCTGCCTTCCTCGGGCTCCCATTTGACCTGACACCCGCCGGTCTTCACCAGGTCCCTGGGACCCTCTGTCTCCTGCCAGCCCCAGAGCTTCCTCCTCCCCAACTTCCTGCCGTTCTGCAGCCTTTCCTGGCATTCTGGGCCTCGCCAAACAGCCTGCTAGAGCCTCCACCCCTCCAGTTTCAGCTGAACTCCGTTCCTTTCTTCCCTCGCTTGGGCCACTCGTGGGTTATCTGCCCTTCTCTCCAGGCTGCTGTTTGCCCCTGTAATCGGACTTTGCATGCGTGTGCTGTCTGGGGACTTATTCGTGGGAAAAAGCCTTTCCTAGCGCAGTTGTGCGGGGTCAGGTGCCTGCAGGAGAAGGCCCAGGAGCCCCTGGTTGGGGGAGGGCGGCGCTGGGAGGCAACAGAGAGTGTAAACGCTCACCCCCCGGGGTGTGTGTGGGGGCTCGCACTCAACACCCGCCACCCCAGGGCGCCACCCCAGGGCACCTGGGCCCCCCGGGGCGCCTTGCTGGCAGAGGAGGAGGTGGTGGAGGAGGAAGCGTTTCTCCTGGGGTGTTGCCCATGGGAAAGAGCCTCATGGGGCTGCTCCGGGGCCGGACTGCCGGCAGAGGGAAGAAAGGCCTCGGGGCGCCCTGGGCTGTGGAGCAGCAAAGGTCCCCTTCTGGAAGGGAGGCTGCTGTGTGTGACAGAATTGCCCCAGGCCCCCGTCAGAAGGGCTTTAACAGAGCCTCGCCTGACCCCTTTCTTCCTGTGGGTGTGCGGCGGCCTGGGGGGCGCGCAGGAGCAGGGCTGCCTGCGTGCGGTCAGCTGGTGGTCTCGCAGGGATCTTAAACGCGCTGTCTTCCCCCTACCTCCCAGCCCCAGAGCCTCAGGGCTTCTCTTCTGGATACAAGGCAGCCCCATGCCCGCAGCACCTACCTGCCCGAGCCAGAAGCCAGGAATTTCTTTGGAGGCCTCTCTCCCCACCACGCACATTGAGCCAGTCACCAAGAATGGTCATTTGTACCCCCGAACACTGCCCCGTGGCTGCCTCTCAGGCCCTCGGCCACACCAGACTGTGACACTGGACGGCTCTGATGGTCCCTTCACTCGGCCCTGCGTTCCCTCTCTCCCAAATCACAGTGGGACCGCCCAGGCTGGAGGCCAAGGTGAGTATACAATAAATGGCTTGTGGATCTCGCAGGACAGCAAAGGACACAATCATATGACCCATGTCTCCAGGTCTCCTGACCACCCTACCCTCTCCACTAGCAGCCCGAGTGGATGTGCTCATTCACATCTGCTCTTCTCTCTGCTCTGTTCAAAT
>NW_020172456.1:3081363-3083278 GCF_003031525.2 Neophocaena asiaeorientalis asiaeorientalis | reverse complement strand
CTTCCGATCTCAGAAAAAAAAAAAGGTCCAGATGTGTAATTTGAAGGTCTCCTGGGGCAAGATGGCGCTGCAGGGGAGGACAGCTGGGGGCCTTTTCCACCCAGACCTACTCCAGACCCTTCCTGATGGGATTCACTTTCTTCTCTTGACTCTTAAGCAACACCCCTCCCTTAGAATTTCCCCACTTCCCAAGCTGCTGGAAGTGAGCCCCCATCTCTGGAAGTTTCCCTTAGTAAGTTTATCTCTAAGCCTTCCTTCTACCCTGCTTGGGAAGGTATTGACGGGTGGGCACTGCCTCCTTCTGCCCTAACCAGCTGGAAGGCCGACCGTGCAAAACACCTGGGCCCAACCGAGGGACCGCAAGTCTCTCAGCCCAGAGCCCCAAGGGCAGCACCGAGCTCTCCCTTCTCGCTCCAGCCCCCAGTCTCCCCTCCATTTTGTATTCGAGGCCCATTCCCTGCTTTGATGGACTGGTAACCATTTCCTAGCTGCCCCAAGCTCTTCTCTGCATTATTGATGGGCTCCAGTCCCTTTACTACTGACACAGGCTGATCTCCTGCTCCATTCAGAGGGTGAGAAAGCCAAGGCCCTGGTGAAAAAGTGCCCCTTCTTTGCCCCTCCCACCATCTCTTTTCTTCTCTGCCCTTTTCTTAAGTCAAGAGGGTCAAGAAGAGGGTCTGTGATGGCCACACACACCTCCAGGGTCACTGGGGCCCTTTAGCCATTTGCTGCGTCTCATCCAGACCTGCTGCCCACTCTGTGGTCCTGGCTCTACAGAAGGTTTTGGGAGAGCTAAGGGGTGAGCTAGGAAAATCCTTCCTGCACAGCGGATTTGGGTTTCTCCCATCCTGTTCACAGCCCTGGGCTCTGCCTTTCAAGTGAAGCAGGTCCCTTGGGGACCACTGGACCTAAGGAGACAGGAGAACAGGCCTTCTTGGTCATGTTCCTGCCCCCATGGCTTTGCTCTCCTCCGCCCTCACCCCCAGGGCTGGTGACAGGACACCTTGGGCCGCTCCCACCACTGGGCTGTGTTCACCCCACTCCCAGTAGCTCTTCTCTTGTCCAGTCTTCCCTATTCCATCCCCAGGCCCGCCTCCCCAGCCCCAGCTGCACACTTGGGGCACCAGGCAGGTGTGGTGGGGAGAGAGGCCCTCCCCCTGAAGCAAGGAGACAGGAGCTGGGCCACCTCCTCCAAGGCTCCACAGCTGCCTTCCGTGGTGACCCCACGTGGCTTCCCTGGAGGACGCAGACAGACGACAGGGTCTAGAGGGGCCCTACCGCGGCAGGTGGGGGAAACAGGTTAAAATCGCCCAATCACAGTGCTCTGAGCACTCACCTAGTCATCATATTTACTCTTTAAACAACTCTTTGAAGCAGGGAAACAAGCTGAGAGATGTTAATGTGACCAAAGTCACCCCGCCAGCAAGGCCCAAATTCTCTGACTCTAAAGCACCGCTTCGAGCGAACTCCTGGCAAAGGAGGTCTTTTTCTAAGCATCCTCCATGCCCGCCCAAATCCTCCCTTGCCACCTTTCCAAGGGCCGGTTCAGCAGAGCTTGGGGATGCCACGCCCAGCTGACAGGAGATGCGGCAGTTCCGCCTGTCCCAGAAGGACCCAACTGCTAATCAGAAGCACTGGTATCCAGGCAACCAACCTCCCCGGCTTCAGATAAGCAGAAACAGCTGGGAGCTGCCCAGGCTGGGAAGCTGTCAGTGTGGAGGGAGATGGGGGAGCCAGCCAAGCCAGGCAGCCTTATTTTGAGCCTGCTATTCTCACCTTCCCTCCCAGGCCACGGTTTGAGAGAGGGCCTTTCCCCCAAGCTTGCCCTTGCCACTGCTGCAGGGGAGGGGTCTCCTGGGGCTCTGCCCAGCCCTGAGCCCAGCACAATTTGGGGGAAGGGGGTGAGGGGTGGGGG
>NW_020172456.1:3073997-3080936 GCF_003031525.2 Neophocaena asiaeorientalis asiaeorientalis | reverse complement strand
CTTGTTGAGGTTCACTTTTCAGGGCCTCTAGGCCTCATTGAGAGGATTTCCTCTTCCCCCACATCAGGCCAGCAGCAAGCATCAGTTCAGCTGTATCCTCACCCCACCTGTGATGGCAGCAGTAATTGGCAGTGGGTGGCACGCCTACAGGCAATGTGGACTACCAGACCAGCTGGGCTTGGCTCAGTCTCAACTCTGCTGGTTACCAGCCTGGCCACACCCCTCTGAGCCTCAGTTTTCTCATCTGTGAAATGGGGATGATAATACACACACACACACACACACACACACACACACACACACACACACACACACACACACACACACACACACACACACACACACACACCCCCCGCAGGCTGGAGGTGGGAAATAAGTGAAAGTACATGAAACGCCCAGCACAGTGTATGGAGCTGTCAGTGCCAGTAGGGCTTTCTTCCCATCCTCATGTTTGGGCCTGCCCCTGCCCAGCCTGGGCCATCTCTCCCACACAGGTTCTGTCCTCTCCGCAGCTATTTCTGTCTCCTGTTCTAAAGGTCAGTGCCTTTCCCGGGATTTAGCAGCTGCTGCCTCTTCTCTTCCTCTAAGCGGTGTCAGTCCCATGCTCCAGGGACAGTGGTCAACCCAGGTGGTTCCCCCTCCCTCACCTTTACCCAGGACTGGCCTGGGCATGCCTAACCCACTTTACACACAGTTTTCCAAGGCTGCCGCTCAGCCTGGAGCATAGCCACTTTTGACTGACTCACTGACCGCAGCCAATGCTCTTGTCGCTCCTTCAGCTCCGGGACTACCAGGGCTCACTGCTGACCACAGGGACTCTTCCCCTGAGTTCCGCCTCCAGGTGATGCCAGGCCCTCCCCAAGGGCTGATGGGCTTTCCCTATAAGGCGGCTTAAAGGAAAGGACAGGAAGAGACGGCACGCCCACCCCAGTCAGGAAATCATTACGGTAAACTGCAGGATCACACTCCCCTCCCCTTCCCACGCTGCCCCCTCTCCTCTGCTGGCGGGAGGCGTGTCATCTGGAAGCCCCCCTCCACCGGGCCCCCGCCTCAGGCAGCCAACAGGTGCTTCTCATCCCCAGCATCTTGCAGACCAGCACCCCTGCGCTGGGGGAGGCGGGAGAGGAGCTGGTGGTTGAGTGATCTGCCCTTGTAACCAGAGCTTCAGCAGCCGGGAGGTGACTAAGGAAGGCTGCGGGGAGGGATGTGGCTTCCTGCCAAGTGCTGCTAAAAAGCCTCCAGGAGACTCATGCTCGCCAGTCCCCTCAAGCACCCCATGGGATGTGACCGACCCCCAACCGGAGGCTCGCAGCTTCCCCGTGTCAATAGTGCTTCACATCGCCACTTCATGCAGCCCTGACGACAGGCCCCTCAGAGAGAGGACCGGTTGTCATTCCCATTTTACAGAGAATGCCACTGAGGTCCGAGTTCACCCAGTGTCCAGTCCCACTGCGCCTGTTCTTCATTTTCACAGACGAGGTCCTTCAAGGGATCACAGTGCGTCCTGACGGAGAGGCAGGGGTCCGGGGCTTACGCTCCCCACCCCCACCCTAGGTATGACCTCACCTGAGGGCCCAGGAGGAAAGGTGAGAGGATGGGGCTGCCCAAGGCCTGGACTGGGACAGGGATGCTGACAAGCACAAAGGGGAGCTTATCAGGGGTGGTGGAGAAGGAGAAGGGGTTGCCTGGTGGCCCAAACCCAAGAAATGAAGAAAAGAGAAAGAGGCAGCCTCTGGACCTGGGGGAGGGGGTTGCGGGGGTGGAGCAGCGGCCACCTCTTCCTCCAGCCTGGCCCCAGCCCATTTCTCCTATTCTTTCTGGCCCTTCGAATCTCCTCCCCCTCCCCTCCATTTATCCCTCTAGGGCTGCAGAGTTTCCTGGAGAGGAACAGAGAGAGACACAAAACCAAGATAAATAGAACTGAAGGGGGCTCGGGGAGGAGCATTCCAGAGCTAAAAATAACAGGGTCAGCTGGCTAGAAGTGCTAGGAGGCCTCCGGCCGACCCACCCCTGCAGGGCGGCCCCTGCCAGCCCCCCACCCATCCCTCAGCTCTCAACTGGGTCTCCAAATCTGAGAAGTCAGGAATGCTAATCTGTCCCCACACTGGCCCCCAGGTGTAGGGCCGCAGCCAAGGCAGGTGGGGAGCTCATGGCAGCTAGGCCCTCCCCCTCCATGGTGGCCACTGGAAAGTCTGGGCAGCTCCAGTGGGGCCACAGCTCAGCAGCTGACCCTCCATCCTGCCTTTTCTATTGTCGTCGTCATCATCATTTTGATAACAGAGGAGTTTGCAGTCCTGTCGGCAAAGGACAGCTCCTTCAGACCAGGACGGACCTTGTTCTTCCTATAAGCACAACACCCCGGCCCCCTGGAGTGGCACCAGATGCCAACTCTCTCCCCTCCAGCAGCTCAGAGGGATCCACTGCAGCAGCTGAGACCAGTCCTGGAGCAAAGCAATCACACCTGCTGGAGTTCAGAGCCTTCTGGAAGTGTCAGCCCACTCCGCCGCGGCTGGGACCAGGCAGCCTGTCTAGGCCTGTGTGGGTCCGGGTCCCTGAGGACTCCCCGGGTACAGTTCTGTCCGTCTAGGGGCAGCTGCGTCTCTGCTGGGAAGAGGTCGGGGAGCTGGGGTTGGCCTGATAGCTTAGGCAGGAGAGCCCTTTCCTCATATCCATGATGCCCCTGGAGTGTCCCTGCAGGAGTCTGGACTGTGAGTGGGTGAGTTTCAGGCAACCATGCCTGGCTGCAGTAGCCCCACTGACGTGAGGACGCCCTTTCCTGAAAAGCGGGGAGGGCTTGGACCAGCCTGCACAGCATCAGCCCAGCCCACTGCTCCACCCATGCTGGGGTTTGCTCTTCTCCTGGCCATGGGCAGAGAGGAAACAGAGACTCTTAAATCCAGAGCAAGCAGGGCCGGCTTAGCTGTGACTTAGCCCCGTAGTCTTTAGCCAGCCGGCAGAGGGGTTTCTGAGTGGCTGTGGGAGGTCTGCTGTCCTCCTGAGATGCAGGGAGGCTACAGAAAAAAAGGAGTGTTCACAATCTTAGGAACTCAGTCTCCTTTCTGACTGGCTCCTGGGTTGGGGATACCCCAGCATCCTGTCAGCCTCTGCTTGAATACATCCAGTGATGGGAGGCTCATCCCCGTGAAAAAGCTCCAGTTATTAGCAATCTCTTCCTTGTTGTGTTGAGCTAGACTCTCCATCCCTGTGCCTCTCACCATCTGGTTCTGCCCTCTGGAGCCATAAAGCCGCTTCCCTTAAGCAGGAAGGCCTTTCAGAGGTAGAGCACTGTCTCTCCAACAATTGGGTCGAGGCATGCTTTCAAATGCGAGAATTGGGGAAAGAATTAGATGATTCAAAATCATGCTGCAGTGTTGATAATAACACTTCCCAACTCTGCTCATGACCCCATGTCTCGCGCCATGCACACGGGGGCTCTTTAGGTAGCGGGGTGGAATCGTTTACTGCCCAGCCTGGGTAGACTCTGGAGGAAAGAGTCTCACATGTCCAATAAATATTGGGTCTTTCTCTGACAGCAGCTGGACACTGCATTGTTTACCAGATTGATTGGATTCCTCAGGCCAGAGACCTGGGTGTCCTGGAGACTCATCTCATTCCCTCCCCACCCCCACCCCGAACACATCCTCTCAGTTCCCCACCCCACCCTGTACCCCCTCTCCCCGCAGGTCTCATTTCTACCCACTTTTCTCCATCCTCATGGCCAGCACCCTAACCTAAGTTGCCTTTACCTCTCACCTCCTCACTCTCTACTTCCAGATCCACCCCCACCCCCCCAGTTCATTCTCTACCTAGAAGCCAAAGCATGGGTCAGAGCCCATCATTCACCTGGGTAAACCTAACAGTGGTTGTCAATGTGCCTTGATAAAAAACCGAACTCCTCACCATGGGCTATAAGGCCTTCAACACCAGGTTCTGCCCCACCTCCTTGACCATTGGCCTTCCGGAGCATGCCAAGTCTTTTCCTGCCACAGGGCCTTTGCACTTGCCAGTTCCTCTCCCTGGAACATCATTCCATTAGCTCTTCACAGGCCTGGCTCGTTTTAACCTTCAGGACTCAGCTCGACTGTTACCTTCTCGGAAAGACCTCCTGTGACTACCCTACTTTAATTACGGCCTCTGTTATAGGGCTTTTTTCATTTAATCTCTGTCACTTACAATGTATTTATTCGCATACTCATTCGTTTATATTATTGTTTGTCTACCACACAAGCATATAGGAGCCCTGTTTGTCTTGCCCCCTGCTGGACCTGCTGCATCCCACATTGGGCCTGGCACACATGGGCACAGAGGGAATATGTGTTGGATGATAAATAACACCCTTGCCCTTGCCCGGTCTACAGGGATATTTGGAATCCAGCCCTCCTTGGAAACAGAGAGATGGACATGGAAACCACCCAAGGGCCTCCTGAGCTCCATCAGAGGAGGACTGGCATTGAAGAAAAACTAGCCAGTTCTCCTGGGTATATCTGTTCACTCATTCACTTAGTAATTCCTTCAGCAAAAACTGAGCACTTCCTGGTAGCCAGAAACCATTCTAGGGACTGAAACTTTAGTGGTGAACCAAACTGACAAAGTCCCTGCTTCAAGGACCGTACACTCGCACCATAAACCTTGGGTAATAACCAAGTAAACAACAAAACGATTACAGATGGTGGTAAGGGTACAGCAAAACCGGAAACTAGGTCTTGGGAGTAGAGTTTGAGGGAGGTAGTATGTTAGAGAAGGTGGCCAGGGGAGGTCTGAGGGCTGTGAACACAAGGCAGGTCTGTTATGCATGAACTTCCCCTCACACACCCCCATTTTCTCCCCAAATATCAAGATGCTATGGGTAGAAAGACAAGACTAGGCGGGAGAGAGCCAATGAAGTGTACCCTTGGCTGGCTGGGTCCCCATAAAAATGACACACCTAGGTAGCTGTGTCCCTGGAAAGCTCTGTGTCCACTGAGCCCTTTAGAACCTCCCGGCAGCCTGAGACTCATGGGACCTGTTGCATAAAGGAAAGTGGCAGAGATTCCTCCCAAGGTCAGCACTGCCGGGTCCTCTGTGTTCCATACCCACCTGCCCGATCTGCTTACTTAAAACGAGGGGTGGCTGCAAACCGATGCCCTCATAGTAGACCTGTCTTATGGTTCAGGAAACGGGGCTCCACCCTGACGCGGTTAGTAAAAGGAACTCTGCAGGGAGTAAAAACAGAACTGTAATTAAGTGTGTGATACCTGATTTGGACACTAAGACGACCCAAACAAGACAAAACAAAATGCTGCACATCTAGGTGACGAAGTTCAACCAGTTGCACGTGAGGGACCAGCACACTCTGTCTGGGCACCGGCTCCTTCAGGTTGCGTGCAACTAGGGGGCAGTGTGTATGTGAGCGGAGCCCCCTTGTATTTCTTGTTTCCCATACTTTCTTATCTCTTCCCCTTTCGGCAAATGTCGACAACCCCACGGTGATCTAGTCCTCGGTGGGCTCTGGGGCGGGGGGAGAAGCTAGACAAGAATGGTAGGAAGGAGTTCTCTTCCAGAACAGTTCATGTCCCTATTTTCTGTCTTGGGGAGCACAGTCCCGCCTACCTGCTGCCCTGGGAGATGTCCTGGACGCCCCCACTTCATCATCCTTTCACTCAAGCACCAGATACAGTCACTTCTTCTTAAAGAGCTCTGATCTCCTCCCCACCTCCTGCTGGTGCCCTAGGTCAGGCCATCGTCCCTCTGCTGGATTGCTGTATAAACCTCCCCTTAACCTTGCATCCACCTAACCCTAACCATCCCCTCACCTCTACTACCTCAACCCTCCTCCACGGGCCCTCCACAGGCACAGCCATCTTTCAAACACACATCTGGCCTCGCCCTTTCTCACCGAGGGCCCACAGGCCTCCGAGCGCCTGGCTTGTCCCCCTCCCCATTCCTGACCCCGCCTGTCTGGCTCCCGTGGCAGCCCCTCCTTCCACGCTGGACTAGATGAAGCGTGAGCTTCCAGAGGTTCGCACGGCACCTCCCTGGACCCCATCTCCCCCGAGGAGGGCAGCACGGTGCCCAGAACATGGTGGTGACGCACCGGGCCAAGGCGATCTGTCAGATCTTTCCTCCTCAGCGAGCCGGGTAACCACGTGGAGGCAGCCGAGGCCCCGCGGAAGGAGCCAGCAAGCCGGGCCAGGCAGCAGCTGGCGTCGCCATGGAAACCGTGCGCAGCGCCACCCGGGGCCTGGCCTTTTCACTCTGCCTCTTTGGCCGGCTTCCTCAGTCACCCTGAAACCCATTCACCCAGGCGAGCCGGGGCCTCGCCCCTGCCCCCACCGGCCCGCCCTTCTGTCCGCTCCGGCCGGCTCTTCCTCCCCCACCCCTTCCTCCCCCTCCTCTTCCTCCCCGCCACCCTCCCTTCGGCAGCCTTTGCCAAAGCGCTGGGAGGGGAGAGCTGGGCCAACGAAGGACTCAGATTTTCAATTCTAAGCAGATTTTCCCTCCACAGGCAGAGAGCCCTTTCATGCATTTTTTTCCCCTATTATCATAAACGCAGGAACTTGCATTAGGATGAATGAGCAGAAACTCCTGTCTTTGTCAGAGCCTTGGCAGAACGCCAGGCGTAGAATGACCTAAAACATTCAGAACTAAATGGAGCTGGAGAGGGGGTGGAGATCCCTCGCCAGTGAGAAAGGCAATAGTGGGGGCGGGGGGGGGGGCCCTTGTTTCTAATTATAATGATAGTATTCGCTGTGTGCCCAGACACCCGGCTCGGCCTTTTGCACAGCTTCTTGTTTAATCTCCCCAAATTCCTATGTCCTATATATGCACGCCCCACCCTCACCCCCACCCATTTTTATAGATGTTGAAACAGAATCAAGGCCCTAGATCACACAGCACATGACTGATGGAGTGGGGTTTGAACCCTTCAGACTCTGGAGCCTGGACAACTGCTTCAAGGTC
>NW_020172456.1:3049393-3073935 GCF_003031525.2 Neophocaena asiaeorientalis asiaeorientalis | reverse complement strand
CCTTTCCCCACCCTCTTTGTGCCCTGGAGCCTGACCTCTAAGGACTGTGTCAGGGAACTCTTGCTCTCTGGCTTCTGCTTGGATTCAGCCGACAGGATGCTGCAGCCAGACGGGAGAAGCAGGAGGAGAAAGAGGTGGGGGTCTTTATTCTCCGCTCACTTCCCTGGGGGGCCAGGGGTTGGCGGTGGCCGCTTTCCTCTGCTACAGGCCTCAGCTCCCGTCCCATCGTCCCCTCCTACAGCTCAGCTCGGTCACACTCCCTCGGGCCCACCCTGTTATGAGCCCTGGCATGCTTTTTAGTTCTCCTTCCCTTGTCTACAATTTCAGAAATAGTGCTCTCAAGGAGCTGCCCTCCAGCATCCCGTTGGAGCCTGCAATCTTCAGTTTCCTGCCACAGCTCAGTCAAATACAAGCTCCTGCTCTGTGTCATGCCCTCTTGCAGGTGGCAGGAATGCAGCAGTGAACAAAGCAAACAAAAACCCCTTCCCTCCTAGAGCTGGCATAGAGTAAGACAGACAATAAGCAAACGAACGAAATATACCATATCGGGAAGCAATAAGTGCTATGAATGAATGAACAAATGGGTAAAAACTCGACGCGTGCTATCATTTAGACATCACAACTAGACTTTAGAGATGATCTAGTCTAAACCCGTCACTTTGCAAATGAAAGAAAGGAGGCCCAGAAAGGATGCCCAAGGTCACACAATGAATTGTTGGTAAAAGCGAGGCTAGATTCCAGCTGTCCTTGACTCTGTCATGGCTGTGGCCAGAGGGGTGCAGTTCAGCCGGTGGAAATGGGGGATGATGCAAAAGGCTTTTCCCTTCTTGTTCTTTCCCTCCTTTAAGGACAATCTTCCAGAAGCAATAGTGGGGCAGCAGTGAGTTTCCTGGGAGGCTCAGGTAGCAGGGCAGCAAGGAAAGCGTCACCAGCAGGAGTAGTCGGGCGTGCCCCTGTTCCACCTTGGAGGCACCTTGCCACCCACCCGAGCAGAGGGCACTGTGAGCCCTGGAGCCCCCAGGATGCTGGAGCAGGGATGAGTGCGTGGAGGGGCCTGTGGACCAGGGCACTGGGGGTGCAGAGTGGTGGGAGCTGGGGGAAGGGCTCGCCCTGCGGGCCTGGCTGTTTGGGAAGGGCATGTTCTTTTGTTGCTGACTAAACCCCAGCCCATGTGCAGGGCTTGTCTGGGAACCTGTAACTGCCCTGTCGACTGGGCCGTCCATTTCCCAAGCCCCACAATTCTTCCTGTTCCACCCACTCACCACCTTGGCATGCCCCCAGTGCCCCACCGGGTGGAGGGAAACAGCGGGAACCAAGTCTGAAGTCTGCAGTATGTTGTGTACCACTCATGCATTACCTCAAAACGTGATAATCTTTGCAACTATCTATGAGGTGAGTTATTATCCCCATTTCACAGATGGAGAAACAAGCTCATCAGAGTTGTGTGACTTGCCCAGGGCCAGAGAGGGGGAGGATTCAAACCCAGACTTACCTAACAGGAAAGTCTGGTTTCTTGCCCCACATGCCTCTCAGGTTCCTGCCAGCCCACCCTTCCAATTGGCCCAGAGCATGGGCTGCGGGCCAGGCCCCTCCCCCCTTTCCGCTGTCTCCTCGGCGGCGTTGGCCGCCCCTGGGCCTGCAGCGTCTCGGGTCCATGCCCAGTGTAGCTTCTCTGCCATGTGGGCCTGCACCAGGATCTTGGCCCCAAGGCCAAGCTGGGGTTGCCATGGCAGTGCCCTACCCTTGGACTGCCTTGTGGGCCCCACAAGCCACTGGAATGTCTCAGAAATCCCACCATTCAGGCCAGCATCCAAACCAGCTCTCCCAGACAGCCACTTTCATTATGAGCAACAGGAAAATCTTTTCAGATCGTGTCCTGGTTTTCAGTTTGGAAAACAGATGGCCACCATTGCGAGGCCCCCATACGGCCTTTATTTCCCTTTTCCCTTCCATTCTGTCCTCTCTTTGTCTCTCTGCCCAAGAGCATGTGGGTTACAGACACAGACAGAGCCTGAGCTCAGATTTTAGCTTTTCCATTTCCCAGACATTTGACTTTGGACTCGTCCTTGGGTTTGATTTCCTTGTCCTTCACAGGGATGATAACGATCATATCTGCATCCTTGACTTTTACGTGAAATAAAGTGACTTACTGGATCAGAATCTGTCCCCTTCTCAGCAAGGCCTTCCCAACCCTCTCCTCTTAAAATTACAAGCCTGTCCCCACCCCATCACCCCTTCCCTCTTTCCCCTCTTTATTTTTCCCCAGCACATATCACCATCTTACACACTATTTCAGCTGTTTCCTCTGGTTGTCGACTGTTTTCCCTCCACTAGAATGTAAGCTCCACGAAGGCAGGGATTTTTAAAAACTCTGTTTCCACGACTTGTCCCCTGTGATTAGAACAGTGTCTGGGCACAAACACTCAAAACCTTTTTCTTGATCAAATGGCTGAATGGGGGTGCGCCAGTGGCCCAGGTATACTGCCAGGCTGTGATTATGAGGCACCTGGCATGGGGCCTGGCCCCTGCTTGGCTGGAGGTTGGCCGAAGCTATTGTCTTGTTCCTTTCACTTTGCTCTGCCCGCACCCACACCTCAGGCCTCCCAGTGTCACCCATCAGAAGCTCTGCTGGGAGCCCGTAGAGGGAAGCCTAGGCTGAGACAGACAGCATCGTGACCCAGGAGCCGGCCACTCCAGCTTCTGACCCATCCCACAGGACAACCCCCAGCTGCCAGGCCCTCCCTCCCCTCCTTTCACCCACGCGGGAGGTTGAGTCAGGACAGAAGACGGGAACAGTGGCCTCAGGCCACCCTCTCACTGCTCAGTCACCCAGCTCTGCCCGGGGCTGCCGCAAGAAGGAGCCCCAGGCACAGGGCAGGCTGAGAGCTGTGCAGGCAGTTCCAGGCAGGGGACCTGGGGACAAGGAGCTGCCCTTCCTGACTGGGGTCCCTCTGCAGGCAGCTGGCGGGCTGTGCGCTCCCCGGGGCCACCTCCTCCACAGGGCCACTTTCACTTTCTATTCTCTCCACCAAAGCAGGAGCGGCCAGGCCCAGGGCAGCAGCAGCAGCTCGTGGAGATGGAGCGAGGGCTGGGGGGTCAGAAAGACTGGCCCCGGGGGAGAAAGGGGGCTCAGCAGCTTCCTGTGCCCGTACCCCTGAAAGTAAATCCCAACTAAGGATTCCTCCTCCGTCAGGGATACTTTCCAGAGCACCATCGAAATCATGATCTTACTGGATCCACACTCTGGGGCAGGGGGGATGGAGAAGACAGGAGTGAAAATTCAAAAGCAGGGCATGTCCTCTAGGCTCAGAGGTGACTGAAGCCACAGAACCAGGACACGAAGAACACCTTGTACCGTTTCCATTTTGCCAGATTTCCTCACTTTAACTGGAGGTCCACCTTTGAACTCGTTTCCCTGCTCGATCCCTGTCCACCTAGGAGGAAACTGAGGCATGTTGGCCTGGCGGGACCTGGAGTGGAAACGGGGCTGGCACCTCCCAGATGCTCCTGCAGGAAAGGAATTCTCCACTTCTGGATTCCCCAGCAGAGCCAAATGTGTCTCAAGAGAGAAAGTGATATCTGGAAGCGGGGGGCCACCCAGAGCATCAGTAACTCTAGAAGAGAAATTGTGTTCATTCTCATTTTCTAGATAGTAAATAACTGGCCTAAAGGCGCAGAGCTAGCAACCGAGAGAGGGGGAATTCCCAGCCAGGTCTGGACTACTCCAAAGCCTTCCTGCTGGTCTCGGGGCGGTAGCTACCCCTGTAGCTCGCATCCATAGGCCCTGCTCAGGGACACTCCCCGCAGGCCCTGTCCCTTTACCTGACGGAGTCTCTCCAAGCCTGCCCTTTGAGGTCTTGTGTTCCCTTTCAGGCCTGCCCCTCATCTGCGCACTTATGGATTAAATGTTACTAAGTACCACTTGTCCCAGACACTATTCTAGGGACTGGGGACACAGCGGGGTCACACAAAACAGAAAAAGCCTTTGCTGTCAGGAAGCTTTTATGGGGACTTCCCTGGTGGCTTAGTGGTTAGGATTCTGGGCTTTCATTGTGGTGGCCCCCGTTCAGTCCCTGGTTGGGGAGGATCCCGCAAGCCTCAGTGCAGCCAAAAAAGAAAAAAAAAAAATCTATAGAAGAAGGTTTTATGGAGGGAGGAGTAGACAGACAAAAAATATGTAAACAAACAGAAAGATAAATGCAAGTAGCAGTAAATGCCATGAAGGAAATAAAGCAGAGGAAGTCATGGAGAATGAGGGGCAGTAGGACGGTCAGGATCAGTCTCTCTGAGGAGGTGAGGGACATTTACACAGAGATTAGGGGAGCCAGGCAAAGATGGGTGTGGGGACGAAAGCTCTAAGCCCAAAGTAGGGCTGCCTGCCCAGGACAGCCCCTGTTCACACATGTTGTCCTGGTGTCATTTTTAATAGTGAAATTTAATTTCACTGTCAAGAGCGACACGTTTGGAAGATGTTCCTCATGAGGGGTTGAATTTAGTCTCAGTACGGCGGGAAGCCATTGGAGGAAATCATGTGACTGATGTCTTGAAAAGATCTCACTGGGGCAAATTAGGGGGGCAATAGGGCAGAAGAGCCAGGCCAGGGGTGGCTGCGGCCACCCAGGCGTACGGTCATGTGCCCTCGAGCTAGATTCCAGTGGGGGTCTTAGGGAGCAGAGAAGGAGCCCAGGGATCACCCCCGCTTCCCCCAGCCAGCCCTGGCCATTTCTGAGACGACCCTCAGCGCCAGGGACCTCTCCCCACCTTTCCATCATCTGTGCCAGCAGAGCCCAGCCAGCCCCTGCCTCCCTCCCATCTGCATCCAGCCCCTCCCAGGCCCGGCCAGGCTAGCCCCCCACCAGCCAGGCCCACCCCACCTCCCTGCAGGAAGCCGGCTGGCAGCCCTGCTGCTTGACCTTGAGCTGTAGGTCTGGCATTTCCAAAGTCAAAGTGAGTCACTTCCTCCCTGGGGCCTCCCCCTGAGCGGGCAGCTGGCGGCTGCTCCCTGCCCCCTCGCTGGCCAGGGCTGGCGCTGGCACAATGCGCTCTGCATGCTAGATGCTCCCACCCGAACCTCCGCCCCAGGCTCATTTGTCACCCGCTGCTGACTCAGCACTTCTGGGGAAGGCTTTCCTTTTGCCTTAGAGAAGGAGGCCTGGAAATAAGGCGGCTCTGGCTCTCCCTTCCCTTCCCTCTAGGACATGTGTGCGCGTGGGTGTCTGTGCCTCTGTGTGCCTGTGTATGTGAGTCTGAGTGTCACTGGGTCTGTCTCTGATGTGTGCCAACATGAGTGTGCATTTCTGGGTCTGTGTGTGTCTTCTAGGTGTGTGTTTGTGTGAATGTGTGTGTATCCTATAGGTCCTTGTATATGTCTGTGGGCGTGTGTCGGACTCTGTCTTTGTGTGTGTGTGTGTGTGTGTGTGTGTGTGTGTGTGTGTCTGTGTGTGTGTGTTCGGCTCTGGCTCTCCCTTCCCTTCCCTCTAGGACATGTGTGCGCGTGGGTGTCTGTGCCTCTGTGTGCCTGTGTATGTGAGTCTGAGTGTCACTGGGTCTGTCTCTGATGTGTGCCAACATGAGTGTGCATTTCTGGGTCTGTGTGTGTCTTCTAGGTGTGTGTTTGTGTGAATGTGTGTGTATCCTATAGGTCCTTGTATATGTCTGTGGGCGTGTGTCGGACTCTGTCTTTGTGTGTGTGTGTGTGTGTGTGTGTGTGTGTGTGTGTGTGTCCGTCTGTCTGTCTGTCTGTCTGGGTGAGTGTGGGGAGGGGGCTTCCCCATCACATTGTGGGCCTTTCCCCTCCTCTCTTCTTCGGGCCCAGCATCTTCCCCTCAGACCTCACCCTGACTCCTGAAATGACCCTCACCTTACCTCCCCTGGTCCCCTCAGCCCCGTCTGTTGCCTGCACCCTCTAGCTTCTGTCCTCTAAACACAGGAACTCAGGGATTACAAGCATGAGCTCTGGAATCAGACAGATCTAGGTTTCAGCCTTGGCTCTGCACTTGTCAGCTGCGTGACCTTGACTAAGATTCTTACCTTTTCTGAGCCTCAGTTTCCTCACTTACAAAGTAGAAGTGATCACATCTCCCTAAAAGAGAGAAATAATCTCGTGATGGAGCCTGGCATACGGCATGCTGCAAAGGGTACCTGCTATTTCTTCCTAAAGCCACTGGCCCAGTGTCAGGCACACAGCCAGGGTCTAATGAACAGTAGTCAAGAACAAAAGCACAGAGAGGCAGTCTCTTTGGCCACTGGGGAAGGGGAGGGTGTGGGAGATGGTGACCTGGATTGGGAGCTGGGCAGGAGCTGTGTGCATGACATCTAAAGCAAGGAAAGACAAGTGGTGACCTGATTTAGTGCTGCCTGGGGCAGCCAAGGAAGCAAGGGAGGAAATCGAAGGCCAGGGCCTTGGAGCTGCCCTGCCCTAATCTTACCCAAACTGAGTGCTACTTGACACCCAGCTCCAGCAAGCGTCCAAGGGGAGCAGCAGAGCTCCTCCCCACACCCCACCCCCAGAGCAGCCCTCCTGTTGTATCCCTTGGAGACTGCTCACATGCATCTGTTTAGATCTTCTTAACAACCCTGTGAAGGAGATTCTTGCATCCCCATTTTGCAGCTGGGAAAACTGAGACTCTAGGAGGTTAAGTTCCAAGATCACAGTGCTGACCTGGCAGAGAGAACCCTGGCATTCCAATTCCCAGTCCAGTACTCCCTGGATGTCTACACCATCTGCCCTCTTCCTGCACACACAGATATACGCCAGCTCACGCTTCGAGGGCCCTCCCTCCCCACCCTCAAGCACCCACCTACGCTGGCACCACACTCTCCCTAGCACTAGCTACTGTAGCAAGTTCCTCCCAGGGCCAGCCAGTTCCTGCTCCCCTTTGTTAAAGGTAGACTTTCTTCAGAAAGGTGAATATTTATTGTCTCAAGGCCTGCAGTGTGGATTCTCACTCCATCTTATTGCTACGTCCAGCAGGAAAAAGGAAAACCAGCTTGGGATCGGGACACTGGGTCTGCTTCCGGTGGCAGGGGAGCCCGGGGCAGGCAGCCCCACACTTCAGAGTTGCTGCCTAGGCTTGGTCCTGGAATCAGAGGGTAAGAGGTGGAACCAACTGGTGGGCAACCCAGGGATCCAGGCAGTGAGAGTAGTGAAAGAATGGGGGCTTGGAGGGCAAGGGACCCCAGTTCATGCCTCTGGGGTCATGAACTCACAGTTAACTAGCTGTGTGGTCTCCAGCAAGTCACTACCCCTCTCTGGGCCTGAGTGCTCACAGCTGTGAAATGAGGGAGGTTGCTCTCAGTTTCCTTCCAGCTCACACACAGCCCCAGAGGCTACTAGACCTCCGTCATGGCTAGGTCAATGCTATCAGATGCTACCAAAGGAGACACTACCGCCACCACACACTCTGCCCCCGCCCTGCCTCCTACTTTCCCTGGGAAAGCAGCAGACAACGGGCCATGTGGGCAGAAGGAGACAGCATTAGCGGTCTGGGTGCCTGGAGATGGGACTTACAAAAAGCCCAAAGGAGAAACGAGCATCAGAGAGCTTCTTTTGCTCCTGACTGGCCCTTCCTGCTCCAGGGAATCCAGCACCAAGATGGAGACGGGACGCCAGTTCTCTGCTCAGCTCAGGCCTGCATCTGTAGGTGAGGCCAGGAGTCATTTCCGCTTTGGGGGCCTGTGACTCGTGGGGAGAAAAGGGATGATAAGCATCTCCAGCCTTCCTGATTCACAGGGTTATCCGAGCATGAGGTAGGTTCCCTTGCAAAGCAGACATGCCCATTTCTGTCCAGACACATTTCGGGCGGGCAGTGGGCGGCTGCAGCCTGTCCTTACATGGGGCTGAAGGGGCCCAGCCACCCAGTGACTCACTCACTTACCCAGCCAGCTAAAACCCAGGCCCCACCCTTCCCTTCTTCTGCTATCCACAAAAGCCCCTTAACATAGCACTCTTGTCACAGGGAGACTAAGGTAGGGAAAGGTTGGCAGATGACAACCAAAGGCAAAAAAACCAAGAAGTCATGTGATCACTTACCCAACTCAGGATCCACCTACCTCTGAGCTTCCTGGTGTGTGATTTTATTAACCAACCCCTTACTATTTAAGTTGTTTGAGTTAAGTATTTTTTTTTTGCCGTATTCTTGCAGCCCAGAGCAGCCCACTCACCACTGCCCCCGCCCAATACGAACCTGGTGGGCCTCCTGGGAGTGTTATCCTTATCTCAGACACTCTGCTAGTAACAGGGCTCCTTGCCTATCCTAGAGGTGCCTGAGATTCTGGGGGGATCAGAGGAACACCTGATGAAGGTGGTGACTTTTAGGACTGCAGGTCTGGTCGAGGGTGTATTAGGAAGTAGAACATGGAGAGAGGACCTCAGCAGGAAAATTGACAAATTCCAGCTGTCAGGGGTTGAAGACCCTGCAGAGTGAAGAACTGACATCCCCAGAGCAACTGTGGCTTGAGACCCACTAGTGGATCATGAAATCAGTTTCGTGGATTGCACCCAGAATTTTTTTTAAAAGAATAGAAAGGAAAAACATAAGCGTGGGTTACATATGGGAAAAAGGAAAGTATAGTTTCTGTACAGCTCGTTTCAGTGTATATAAACATTCATCTGAGTAACGGGTTGAGATGCGAAATGCATTTCTCACCGAGGGTGTTGGTTTTGAAAGTTTGGAAGCCACTGCTCTGGAAACAAAGGCATGGAGCCCATAGGGCGCCCTTTGTGTGTATGAGGGGCAGGGGTCCCTTTGTCCTGACGTTTGGTTCCAGCCTCCCCAGGTGTCTGGGGGGGAGCAGTTGACCCCCACTTTCCTGAGCATAGAAGGAGGCATCCCCTTTACACCACCCTGTGCTTTTTTTCGCTGCTTTCCTTAGCAGGAGGGGAGGGGTAGGGCTTTTACTCAGATTCTCCATCTCCAGAATGTTTTCATGTTTCCCAAGAAACTCCACTGGGCAAGTTGGTCAAGATCTTTGGATACAAGGTCATTTCAGAGCCTTCTCAGCGGCAAGCACCAACCTATCCCATTCCTTGTCCTAAGAACCCGTTGAGAGGCAGAGGCCAGCCACCGAGGAGGTCAGGAGGTCTGGCCCCTCGGGAAGTCTTTCCTCAGATGCCCTCCCCTCCCATTTCCATAATTTGGCAGAATCTTGAACGTAGTGGGGCAAGACAGAGAAAAAACTAGAAAGCTCAACTTCTGCCACCAGGGCCGGAAGCCCCACTGTGGCCCCAGCTGGTGGTTAGCCCCTGTTTGTCATTTTGCAAATCTGGTCTACCCACCTCCAGTGAAAACTCCCAGCATCACCCCAGGAAGCCATGACTAATTACAAGACACATTTTCTCTCTTTTTCGTTCTGCTCACTTCCCTGCCCACAGTGCCTCCCCGCACTAGCCCCAGCTCCCTTGCTAGAGGAGGGTTGAATGAACTCTTGGCCTGGCCCCTCCTCACCAGACTGCACCCTCTGGGGTTCTTTCCTCCCACTCGGCTCTCCTTTCACTTTCTAGTCACTCTCACTCTCCCTTGGCTTCTTCCCCTGGAGCCCTGGCCCTTTCTGTACGCGGGGGTCACTGCTGAAGCCCTGAGCTGTACCCAATTAGTCAGGTTTTGATTCCAGGCCAGTCAACAAATATTTATCCAACGCATTCTGTTCCAGTCTTCAAGTAAGCAATGATAGCGACCTGGGCAAGGTTCCTGCACACACAGCTTCCAGAAGCCCGGTGATACAGAGACACAATCAAATGATTAGAAACAGTGCACGACAGCTTGATCCATGGTGCTAGTGAGGCCATGGAGAGGGACAGCTAAGCCATCCTGGGGCAGCCCGGGAGGGCTCCCTGGAGGGGAAGAAGTCTGCACTGAGGCCTGAAGGGCTTGGAGTTGGCCGTTAGCCAGAGGAAGAAAGGGAGGAGTCGTTCCAGGCCAAGGGAACAGCCTGTGAACGGTGGCCTGTTGGTGAGGCTGGCTGGAGTCCACCGAGTAGGGGGTAGTGAGAAGAGCTAGGGTCACCAAAGGCAGGAAGGAGGCAGATCTAAAAGGACCTTGAGGGCTTCCCTGGTGGCGCAGTGGTTGAGAGTCCGCCTGCCGATGCAGGGGACACGGGTTCGTGCCCCGGTCCGGGAAGATCCCACATGCCACGCAGCGGCTGGGCCTGTGAGCCATGGCTGCTGAGCCTGCGTGTCCGGGGCCTGTGCTCCGCAACGGGAGAGGCCACAACAGTGAGAGGCTCACATACCGCAAAATAAATAAATAAATAAATAAAAGTAAAAGGACCTTGAAAGCTTGCTAAGCTATCTGGATTCGGTCCTGAGGGTGATGGGGAGTCACTGAAGGGTCTTAAGCCAGAGTGACATAATTGCACAGACAGGGTTAGAGGGCAAGACTGGACATGGAAAGGTGGGTCAGGATCGGGTAGCTGCAATGGGAGGAAGCGGATGGACGTGAGCCATACTGAGGACGCAGGGTTGATCGGGTACTGGAGGTTGGGGAAAAGAAGCAGGCAGGGGTGACCCACAGTTCCTGCATAAATGGCGGTCCTCTCTGTTCCCTACAGGAGGAAGAGTGGTGGCGGGGAGGGCATGGGGGGCTGGATGACAAGGTTCTGGACAGTTTGAATTCCACGTGCCTGCGGGATACTAAGCCATTGGCTACAGTGCTCTGTGCCCCTGAACGGGGGCCTGGGGCAGAGTTCTAGACTGGCCGCCACCTATGTGCAGTGGTAATGGAAGGCAAGGTGAGGTGCAGTGTGAGAAGACGTGAAGACGTGAGGGCCTACAGTAGAGAAGCCACTGGCAGAGGATGACATGACACCAGCAAAGCACCGGAGAAGGAGAGGCAGGAGGACAACTCAGGGTGGGTCGGGGCAAACCCGATGCTTCCAGGAGGGGGATGCGGTCTGGGTGTGGCGTGCTGCTGAGAGGGCAGGAAGAGGAGGCCAGCAAAGCTTCCATGAGATGGAGGGCCGTTTTCATAGTGAGAGCAGTTTCGGTGATGGTGGCAGAGGAGGGAGACAGAGAGCAGTTTGGTTTTGAGGTTGGGGAATGGCAGGTAGGGAAGGGAGCGTCCTGAGACTAGGCCAGCTCAGCAAGGCCTGACAGGCCCCAAATATCCTCTTAACCTTCCAGTAAAGTGTCATTAAAATGTCTTTACGTTTCTTAAGAGATTATTTCTTATTTTGTGCCCAAACCTGCGACCCCTGGAGGCCACATGGAACTTGACGGGTCCTTGTCCCCCCTCCCCCATTTCCAGAGCCGGTCCAGAAAGTATTTACGAGTCTCACTCAGTCTCTCCTGTTCCCCAGGTTAAACACTTCCATTTCTCTGCATTCTTCTTTCTCTATTCTCAGGCCTGTTTCTGCCACGGGTTGCTCTCTTCTCACCACAATCCAGCTTGTTTGCTCTTAGAATCGTGCCCAGATCCGAACACCGCCCACCTGGGTATGTTCTGCCAGCATGCAAGGTGGGACCGTCACCTCCCTCTCTCTAGACGCCATTTTCCTCAAAGCTGCCTCTCCCGGGGTGCACTACCCTCAATCATAGATCTAACTCTAAGACTGGAAAAGAAGCTGAGATTCTTTGAGACCTAGACTAGAGTTCAATGTCTTAATTTGATAGGTACAGAAACTGAGTACCACTAAGGCCACAGAGGTAGGAATTGGCAGGTGAACAGAGCCACCGGCCCATGCGGTGGGCACGGCCAGCAATGGCCCAGGGTAAGCCTGTAGCCTTGGTTGTGGTGGCAGCAGCAACAGCGACTGCGTGTGGCGGGGCATCACTCCAGGAGCTGTCAGTGGGAGCATATACTGGTAGAAACATTTTGCGGGGTATCAAAAATAATTCAATCCAAAAAAAAATACAGGGCTGTTTATAGATAAATTTTTAAGGATGTTGTACCAGTGATGGCTAATTATTCCATAATATATTTTCTCCTCTTCTTCTTTTAGCAATAGAACCCCCCAACTTTTAGTGGGGCACATCCTACTCAGTATAAAGGTTACATTTCCGGCGAGGTGTGGCCACGTGATCAAGTTCTGGCCAGTGGGTGTGGGCAAAAGTGATGTGCAGTTTGTGGGTTATGTGCTTGGAGGGAAGGGATCTTCCATTTTCCCTCTCCTCCACTTCCGACGGCTGGCATCTGGACCCGGAAGGTATGGTGTTGAGTCTTCTATCAGCCACATAGGCAAGGGCTTCAAGATAAAGGGAATTTGCCTCCCTGACAAAGCAGAGCCACCCTGTCTGCCACAAACTGCTTAAACACCTACTGAAACTGGATAGATAACTTCTGGCTCGTTTAAGCGCCTGTTACTGTGCGTCTTTGTGAAAGAACTGCATCCTAACTAATACAGATGTTCATTTCAACATTGTTTATAAGTTTTTTTTTTAATGGAAATGCCTGAATGTCCATCAGAGAGAGAGAGTAAGTAAGGGAGCCATGGTAACGCCACACAATTAAGTACATGAAGTCATTAAACAAAGAATGAAATAGATGTATGTATGGGAACTGTGTTCCTGGTAAAATATTAAAATGAAAAATGCAAGTGATAGGACAATGTAGAAGATGCTATGGCTTGCTGGGTTTCCAGGGCAAGTCACTTCCTCCCTCTCCTGTAGAAGCTACAGGGGACACATACTGCCTTGCCTTGGGTGGTGTGGTTTGAGGTTGGATGTGGCTGTGGCAGCCTTTCTGTTCCACGAGGGAAGACCCTAGAGTCGGTGAAGGGGGGAGGGGAGCAAATACTGAATGGAGCCTAAAGAGAAAGTCCACCTATCAAAAGACAAAAAAGAGTCAGAGAACCAGGTCTCTGAGGATACTGAGTGGCTGGATCAAGCCTGAATGGAAGTCAGCTCTGGATCTGGACTTGTGCGGTTACTGAGACTTCAAACTCCATTTGTTTATTGGTTTAAGTCAATTTTAGCTAGGTTTTCTTTTGCTTTATAAAGATGACTCATAGGATATTTATTATAGCTTATTAATAAACAAAATATTTTTAAATCTCAGTTTCCTTAAAAACAGATTAAAGAGGTGATGGTACTTCTAACCATGAAATTCTATGCAGCCAAAATTAAAAAAAAAAAAAACAACTCTGTATGTGTTGATATAAAAAGATATACCCAAGATATTTCATTAAGTGAAAAAAAGTGAAGATTATGTAAAGTGTGCTACCATTTGTGTGAGAAAAAAATAACGTGTAAATGAATATGGTTCTAAAAATGCCTGAAATATCTCTTGAAGGATACTCAAGAAATTGATAACAACAAGAACCGAAACAGCTAGGAAACTGAGAAGAGAAGGATGTTTATTTTTCACTGTCTATCCTCTTTCACTCTTTGAATTTTATACCATGTGTATGTAATACCTGTTCAGGAAATAAAGTTTTAAAAAATTTAAAAAGAAGAAGACTCCTAAGTGATAGAGTGAGCACACGGGAATTTTATAATTGTCACATGTACCTGCAAGTACGTGCAGGTGTCTAGATGTTCCTAAAAGTCTGGAATGATGTGCACCAAACTGTTAATAGCGGTTACCCCGAGGAAGAGGAGTTGGAACGTGTGTGTGGAGGGGCAGGGGGGTGCATGCAGCCGGGGATAGCTTATCAACTGGACACTCACCCTGCACTAACATTTCTTGCCAGGCGCTGTTCTACACTTTACAGGCATCCATTCACTTAATCCCCATCCGAAGAGCTGATGAAGAGCACCTCCATCACCTCTACTTAATAGATGGGGAAAGGAGCGGCTAGAGAGGGCAGAGCTGGGATTTGAGCGGAGACAGTTTGGCCTCGGGTGGCCTGTCCTTACACATGGCATCATCCCACCTTTCTGACCCCCCTGGGCGGGGCTGCTGGGTCCCAGCCATGCACTGGCATGGGAAAACCCCTTTGTCAGGGAACCCTTCACAAAACCACCTGGAGGGCTCCAGGGAATACCACCTGAGTCTCCCACTTTCCCCAGCGCTTAGGTGACAGACACGGCTCCCCTCACCTTCCCCACCTGGAAAACAGGAAACTGGAAGTTGACAAGCCCCATGGGACTGCATTTTGTTTCAGCTTTGTTTACACTCCCCGTTTATCCATACATTGGGAAACTTATAAAGAATTGACAATACCCAGTGCAGATGAGGTCATGAGGAAGAAGGTGCTTTGGTGGGACTGCAAGTGCTTTGGGGGAGACAACTGGATAAAATCCATCCCATTTAGGAAAGGACGTACCCTTGGAACTAGCCATTCCACTTTTAGGAAGGTATCCTACAGAAACATTGAACAAGTATGCTGACTGCAGCATTCCCATAAATTGTAACAGGCTGTGGAATTCTAGGCAGCTGTCAAAAGGAATCAAGTAACTCTGACTTAGGAACAGGCACAGAAAATGTCTGTGGTAGAGTGTTTTAGATTATTTTTTTAAAGAAGCCAATTTTTTTTTTAATTTTAAATATTTATTTATTTATTTAGTGGTTGCGTTGGGTCTTCGTTGCTGCTCGTGGGCTTTCTCTAGTTGAGGCGAGCGGGGGCTACTCTTCGTTGCGGTGCGCGGGCTTCTCATTGCAGTGGCTTCTCTTGTTGCGGAGCACGGGCTCTAGGGCGTGCGGGCTTCAGTAGTTGTGGCGCACGGGCTCAGTAGTTGTGGCTCACGGGCTCTAGAGCACAGGCTCAGTAGTTGTGGCTCATGGACTTAGTTGCACCACGGCATGTGGAATCTTCCCGGACCAGGGCTCGAACCCATGTCCCTTGCACTGGCAGGCAGATTCTTAACCACTGCGCCACCAGGGAAGTCCTGTGGTATAGTGTTTTAAAAACGAGTTGCAAAATAGTATGTAGAGAATAATCCAAGTTTTTAAAAAGCAATAAAACAATGTGTATAGAAAACATGTATATATATAGAAAATGGTCTGAAAGCATATACGCCAAAATGATGACAGTAGGAAGCAGAATTCGGGAGGAAATGGGAGGTGAAATAGAACTTTTCATTTTTCATCTGTATGCTTCAATATCATCTACATTTTTATAAGAATATCTTAGCTTTGTAATTAAACTTTTTAAAAATTAGTAGTTAATAGATGAACTTTTCATGGCCCAAGCATCAGTTTGCCAACTGTCCCCTCTCCCTCATTGCCCCCTCCCTTCCACATGCTGTCTCATCTCCTTCTCCCATTTACTATCTTTGGACCTGAGACTCCTGAGCTGGCTGCAAGGCTCCAGAGCCCCTCCAAACCACACTCACTAATCCCTGCCTAATCCCGGCTCCCCAGCAGCTCAGATCGGCTGCTGTCTGCTCCTGTGGGAAGTGGGCAGGAGTCCCCTTGCTTTATACCCATCATGAAAAAGGAAGCAGCTGTGGCCCCATGGATGCTCAGAACTCCAGGACATGTCAGCCTCTAGAGAGGGGGCCCGGCCTCTCCCCGGAGGGCATATTCCTTCCTCTCCTTCCTGAGCACATCCATTGCAGTCAAAGCATTTTCTAAGAATTGGGCGAGACTCCAGAGATGGTCTTGTCCAAAGGTCTTACTTTGCAGGTGAGAACACTACATCCAGGCCAAGCCTTTACCATCTGCTTCTTTCCAGGTGCCATCCCTTAATTTCAGAGTCTGAACGCTCACTCTTTTTAACTGTTCAGTAAAGGATTTCCATCAGACATGGTGCCATCTGTATCATTGCTTCTTAGCCGTGATGGCACAGAGGGATCACCTGGGGAGATTTGCAAACTACTCACACCTGGGCCCTACCCCTTGTGGTTCTGATTTGTCTTAACTGGAGGGCGGCCTGAGCACTGGGATTTTGTTACTCCCTAGGTGTTCCCAGCAGGCAGCCACGGTTGAGACCCACTAGTCAATACGGTATGTTGTGATGTGTTCGTGTGTACACGGGCTGGGTGCATATGTAACCCATGCATGGAAACCTATTCACACACACAACATGCAAAGATGGATTTCCCAACACACAAAGTAACACATACTGCTGAGGTCACCAGCAAAGCAAGACACCCAAAAAAGTGAGAAAAAAATTTTTAGAATGTGATATTTAAAAATGAGAAGGTCAGCATGGGGAAAATCAGAATCTTCACTGGGTTTCTTTACTTGTTTTCGGATGGGGTTTTTCTTGTACTACACGTGGGGGAAGAAGGCCCACAACCCTTTCCAGACGGGGCCCTAGTCTGGCTCCACACATCCACAAAGAGGGCTGGTTGCCCACAGTCATGCAGCAGGTTTTCTGGTTGAAGTGTCCAGTCCCTCTGTATGCAGCGAACCCTCACCTGGTTCCCCCAGGCCAAAGTCCTCAGAGTCCTGGCATGGGGCTGGGGGCCAGAGGGGCCTAAGAAAGCCATGTTCCCAGTCCTCCAGGAGCTCCAGGCCCTGCCCCCACCGCACAGGAATGATGTGGCCGAAGGAACTGAGCCCCTATACCTGCAGGTGGCCCCAAGGATTGGGGGCTCTGACCTCAAGGTGAGGGGTACACACGTGTGAGACGTAGGCACGTAGGCCTGCCTGAAGTAGAGGAGAACTGGCCGACTTCAAGGTCGTTTCCAAATCTAAGTTTGATGAGTAAAGCATACAGAGTGAATCCAAAGGAAGTCCTATGGGGAAATGATTGGTTGGTTTTCATCTGGGCAATAAGGGAACGATTCCCGGAGGAGGTAAAATTTGAACTGTGCCTTGAAAGGTGAGCAGGATTTAACAGGGAAAGGAGAGAAAGAAGACAAAGCCGCCCCCACTCCTTCACTCCTCCCGCTTCCCCTCCTCGACCTCAGAGAACCAGGCTCTGCCCCAGGAGCCCTCTGCAGCCTTGAGGACAGAGAGCTCTCAGGGTGGCCTGGGAAGGAGGCAGAGGGTGCCCCCTCACTCCCCTCCTGGAGCATATATCAGCCCCACAAGTGAGCATCCCTCTCTGGACCTGCTGGGCTCAGTCCTGACTCCTCTGACCTGGCTTTGAGGTGCCTAGCCTTCTTCAAAGCCCCTGCCTCCATCCCTCAATGCATCACAGCTCCAAGTCAAAGCTGGGGGGAATCGCCCTGAGGCCTTCCCTGTAGGCCCTTGGTGCCAAGATCTCAACCTGGAATTGCCTCAGAAGGACCTGGAGAGCTTACGAATATCAGAAGCCAGGACCCCACCCTCACACCTGCAGGGTCTGACCATCTCAGGTGGGTCCTATGTTTTGTGAAGATTCTTCCAGGGATGCGGATGGCGAGCCAGGATTGAGAAGCAGGGTCAGTGCCCCAAGGTAGGGGAGAGAGGAAGGCAGGCAAGACAGAAGGAGGGGGCGGGGAGGGACAGCTGCCCAGGGGAAAAGTGCAGAGGCGCTGGGACAGGTGGAGGACAAGGCCCAGTAGAGAGGGGATTCTACAGAAAACAAGCGTTCAGTGAGTGGCACTGAATCCTGCCTCTGTTCCCTGGGCTCTCGAGGTGGGGGAGGGGGGCTAGGGACAGCTGTTCACCACCAACCGGGACAGAAAGACACAAAGGCTCCCAAAGAGGGCCTCCTGTTGTCTATGGTCGGTGCTTCCCTGAGAGCAAAGACTTTATCTCATCTGTTCACTGCTGTCCCGTCAGCCCCTGGCACATAGTAGATGCTGCTGAACGTAATGACTGAATGAACTTTAAATGCCAGCCCGTTTCCTCTACCAGGACTGTCAGGTTTTCTCAGTCTGTGAGTTTCTCATATGGAACAGGGATTAAGATAGTGGTGCTTGAAAAGAAGACCTAAATAGACATTTTTTAAAGAAAACATGCAGATGGCCAACTGGCACATGAAAAGATGCTCAACATCGCTAATCATTAGAGAAATGCAAATCAAAACCACAATGAGGTATCACCTCACACCGGTCAGAAAGGCTACCTTAAAAAAGTCTACAAATAAAAAATGCTGGTGAGGAGGTGGAGAAAAGGGAACCCTCTTGCACCATTGGTGGGAAGGGAAATTGGTGCAGCCACTATGGAGAACAGTATGGAGGTCGCTTAAGAAACTAAAAATAGACTTGCCATATGATCCAGCAATCCCACTCCTGGGCATATACCCAGAAAAGACGAAAACTCTAATTCAAAAAGATAAATGCACCCCAATAGTCATAGCAGCACTATTTACAACAGCCAAGATATGGAAACAACCCAAGTGCCCATCAACAGATGATTGGCTTGAGAAGTTGTGGTATACATACAGTGGAATATTACTCAGCCATAAAAAAGAATGAAGTATTGCCATTTGCAGCAACATGGATGGACCTAGAGATTACAATGCTTAGTAAAATAAGTCAGACGGAGAAAGACAAATATGTGATATCACTCATATGTGGAATCTAAAAACTAGTACAAATGAATCTATATACAAAATAGAAACAGACTCACAGACAGAGAAAACAAATTCATGGTTACCAAAGGGGAGAGGGAGGGGGAGGAACAAATTAGGGGTATGGCATTAACAGACATAAATTGCTATATATAAAATAGATAAGCAACAGGATTTACTGTGTAGCACAGGGAATTATACCCAATATCTTGTAAAAACCTATAATGGCATACAATCTGCAAAAAAAATCACTGTGCTGTACACCTGAAACTAACACAATATTGTAAATCAACTATACTTCAGTATTTTCTTTAAAAAGAAGCTACTTAAGGTACACACGCACACAAAATAGTGGTGCTGGGGAGAACTTTGGGAAGGTGGGGCAGAGAAGGATACTTGGCTTGGGCTCCTTTCCGTCCTCCCACCAACCTCACTTCCTTGGGGTTTTGGAATCTGGACGTAAGGGAGGGGGGGTGCAGGTGGCTGCCCACAGCTGCCCTTCCAAACCAGAAGGTTGGAGGAGGAGGAGGGAATGGGGCCGGGGGAAGAGTGAGCAGAGAAGAGGAGTGAGCTAGGAGCTCGAGGTAGCTGCCTGCAGACTGAAAGTTGCCTGATCTGTCCACAGAAAGGCGTGAGGCCAGGGAAGGCACCACGTGGTCTCTGTGCTCCCGGCATCTTACTCCAGAGCCTTAGTAGAGAGGACCCAAAGCCTGTCACTCTGTGTCTCACCCCAGGAACATCCACTCAGGCCTGGAAACACTTTTCCCACAGGTGGCAGGAGCACAGGGCAGCCTGGTCCCAGCCTTAGCGGGTCTGATTTCCCACACATCCTGACCTCCAGAACTCAGCCTCCAACCAGGGCCCATGCATCCCTAACACACACACACACACACACACACACACACACACACACACACACACCAACAACCATCTCAGTCAAACTCTCATCCTGCGCGTTGGGTCCCGGCTGTCTCGAGGGATGAGGACAACGCGGGGTTAGTGAGTGGCTTTGTCAGGGGCATTCCTCAAGGCCCACGAGGAAGCTGTCGTGGAGGCACTGGAACAGATAGCCTCTGGCCCCAGCTCCTCTCTGGGGTTGGGGCAGGGTGCTGGTGAGGAGAACTGGCTGCATGCTGGGCTGTGTGATGCCCTGACACGTGGCCAAGGCCACTGTTACGTGGTCACAGAAGCTGGAGTTGTGAAGTCCCCTCATTTCACAAGCAGAAAACCAGGCCCCACAGTTCTGAGCACAGAACTGGGACTTAAGACCAGCTGCCCACCTTCTGGAGAAGGGCTCCTGTACCAGCCCACCTCAGGGCCTTTCACTGAGCCCTGGGGAGTACCAGTTACCTGACCTGGCACATGTGTTTCTAGAACAGTCTTCTGGAACACCGTATGAATCCATCAACAGGCCTCCCTGTGCCCCTACCTAGTCTAATAACTTAGGACTGGGTCATAGCTCTCCCTTCCCTCCCCAAGGTCTTTGCATCAATATCATTGAGCTGCTTGATCAAAATGCAGATTCCTGAACCCCATCTCGACTTTTCAAATCAGGATGTCTGAGGCTGGAGCCCAGGAATCTGCTTTCTTATCTAGTACCCCTTCCCCAGACCCTCTACAGCTACCTACAACCAGCCCACAAATCCGGCTGATGTGCCTCTAAAATGCAGGTCCAGACCCATCCTCCAGAGATTTTACTTAAGTTTGGGGGAGGTTGGGCCTGGGAATCTGTATTCTTTGCAAGCATTCCCCGCTGACTCTTGGAAAACACTGCTTCACCATTTGGGGTGAGGTTCCTAATGAACCCCTTGGAGGGGTCGTCAGATTGGCCTGGGCAGTAGTAGCTAATGACCGTGTGTAGGAAGACCTTCCTGGCATGGGGTCTAGAGGTTTTACAAATCCCTCCAAGAGGTCCCTGACCCCTAATAAGTTAAGGTCAAGGAGTCTTGGTTCTAGAATGATGGATGAAGAAGAGGGAGCCCAGAGGGGGTGTCCCTTTGGGTCACCTATGGCTAGAGGCCTGGGTTTGAATCACCCCCTTAACCAATGGATACCCCAGTCCTGCCTGAAGGCTGAGTCCCATGGTCATTGCATCCAACCCAGCCACCCTGCCTGTCTCTTTCTTTCCACACCTCCTCCTTCTCCTCCTGCCGTCCCCTTCCCAACCCCACTCCTCCCCCACCACCATCAGTCTCCTTAGGATGTAGCCATGTGAGGGATGCAGATTTCAGAGGCAAACCCATGATGGTGTCGCCACCGTTCTGAGCTTTGGGTTTGGGTACGCTGGCCCTCTTTCCAGGTTGGGAGCTGTGTGTGAGTCTGTGTGGGGGTGGGGTGGGAGGGAGGCACGGCTGTGATACTGGAGACTCTGACCCCATTAGGCTAACCCTTTCTTGCTGAGAGCCAGACTCTATCTCTCAGCACCCTCTCGCCTCTCCAGCTGCCACACTCCCTACAGGAGTGGCTCCCAGAGTAGGGTGAGGGGTGTGTGGAGAGGAAGTGGGGAAGGAAAGGAGAGCGTCACTCTTCATTTGAGTAGCACCAGGCAATTTTTCCCCCGGGGGTCTCTATCCCAATAAGAGTTGATAAAGATATGATGCTCTTTCTATCACCTGTGGGTGCCTGCTTTGGAAAGCTGGGTGTGCTTGGGGGCTCACACCTAAGTGTGTGTGTGTGTGTGTGTGTGTGTGTGTACAAATGCAGATGTGAATGTGGCTTGGGTGTGCTCACAGGAGCCCATGGTACAGCCTCTGGAGAACGCACTACCTGTGTGCACAGGAAGTAGATTCATGAGGTGACAGGTGAGTTTGTATTTAAAGTCTATTTAAGCTGTATTTGTGGTCCTAAGTAGGGCACAGAGTGTAGCAGTCCCTCTGGCCAGGAGTTCTTTTTTTTTTTTTAAGAAAATGTTGGGGGTGGGAGTTTATTAATTTATTTAATTTATTTTTGCTGTGTTGGGTCTTCGTTCCTGTGCGAAGGCTTTCTCAAGTTGTGGCAAGTGGGGGCCACTCTTCATCACGGTGCGCGGGCCTCTCACCATCACGGCCTCTCTTGTTGCGGAGCACAGGCTCCAGACGCGCAGGCTCAGTAGTTGTGGCTCACGGGCCTAGTTGCTCCGCGGCATGTGGGTTCTTCCCAGACCAAGGCTCGAACCCGTGTCCCCTGCATTAGCAGGCCGACTCTCAACCACTGCGCCACCCGGGAAGCCCCCAGGAGTTCATTTTAAAGCCATCTTTAATGAGCGCTATGGCCTCTCATTCCGGGGTACCTGAGCCCACTCCTCACCACATCTGAAGCAAGGGTCTTTGTCACTCAGGAAGAACAGGCTGGGACCCTGCCCTTCACATTTCATGACACCAGGAACCCCAGGCCTGTCTGAACACTGGGAGGTGATTTCTAGTCACCTGCAGCCCCTCTCACCTGTGTTGCAGGCCCGGGTGTGTGTCTGGTCTGTCGCTGAGCTCAAGGCTGGCCCTGGGGCAGTGAGGAGGGGAGGGGGCAGGCCGGAGGTAGAGCTGACCAGAAGTTGCCCAGGGCCTGAAGTCCCTAAAGCATCCGGTGGGTGGTGGTCTGCAGCCCAGCTGGCCCATCTAACTTGTCACTGAGATGCTGGTGTTCCAAGGCTATCTTCCGTGGTGTTCGCATTCCAAATGAGAGGCAAGACAGCGAGAGTGGAATTTCAGGTAGTGGAGTGCAGTGGTTATGAACCTGCACTCACGAAGTTCAAGTTCTCCACCTTGACCTTGGGCAAGTCGTTTAACCTCCTTGTGCCTCTGTGTCCTCATATGTAAAATGGGGAAAGAGTAGCACCTGCCTCGCAGGGTATGGTAAAGGATTAAATGAGTACCTGCCACCTAATGCATACGAGCGCAAGCGTGAGTAGTGTTACAATTTGCAGTATTTCTAGGAGAAATCTGTTTAGAAGTGGAAATGTCTTTCCATGCGTCTCAAACCATCTCCACAGGTGCTTTCCACATCTCATGAAAGTCCAACCCAGCTGCCTGGCCAGGACAGGGACTTTCAGAGACCAGGTGGCTGGTGTGTCTAATCTGGATTAGGCAATGGGGGCCTTTGAAATGTGAATGAGGATTGTGTTTTGACTTGGTCGGTTCAAGGGGAAGCAATTGGAAGCACTGTTTCCCCTGGGAGGAGGGCAGAAAAGCCCTGAGGTTTGGGGGGGGTGACGAGGAAAGCTGGGGGAGGGGCCACTGGTCATCAAACCACTACAAGGAGAACTGGAGAAACCTGTGATATCACCAAGTCCAATCCCCCCATTGTACAGATGGAGAAATTTACTCTCTGGTGAGTATTTGTATCCTCTGGGACTGCGTTTCCCTATCTCCCGAGCAGAGGTGTAAACTCCATTCTGCCCAGCTGCTGGGCATGTGTAGGAGGTAGGGAAGATGAGATGGTGGAGCCCTTGGGAGAAGTGCGTTCTGCCATAGACGTCACCCTGGCTGGGCCCAGGGCTAGTCAGGTGGAGCTGGGGGGTGGGGCTCACGGTTGCGGTCAAGTCCCTGGCCCCTACCTCTGCCTGGCCCTTCCCTAATGGGACCTGGCAGTCCAGGCTGGTCCAGTAGGAGTATGGCAAAGGATGAGATGAGTGGCAATGGCCACTCAGAGGGCCTCTCGCGGCAGTTTTGCAGCACCAGCCCCTGTTCTGTGCCCTCTTTTGGATCATTTTTGTGCTGCCCTAATTTCTAAGAACTTAGAAACTCCTTCAGCAACCAAACTCATCATGGGAATAAAAACTCAATTCAATCCTCCACTAAAAGCATGTCCTCCATTGAAACACTTTGCACAGATATTGGATTCCAACAAGTCCAGTTTTGAATCCCCATCCCACCACTTACGGGTGGAACAACATTGAACAAACCTTGTCCCTTAGAGCTTCAGTTTCCCCATCTGTAAAGCAGGGAGAGTCATCTCTGCTTTGCAGATTATTGAGAAGATAAAATTAATTCAGTCATTCATTCAACAAGTTTTTACTGAGCACCTACAATGTGCCAGGCATTGATGATACAGCTCTGAATATAAGAGAGACAGGACACGTGCTCACGGGGCCTTCAGACAGGTAGGGACCAACAGTGACCCCAGAATCTATGTTAGATTGTGTTGAGTGCTATGGAGGAAAAGTACTCATGAGGAAGTACTGGGAGCTCCGTTCTGAAGGATAACTAGGTGTGATCTAGTTCACTGAATCTAAAACACTATTATTTTAGATAACACCAAGAAAGAAAAACTCTAGTAATTAACCATGACTCAGAGCATTCTTACCCTTAGAAATGTTATTTTGTGCTTACTGAAAGGACTCTTTTAGGCTTTCCTTCAGCCCCAGAGGAGTTTCCTATCTCCCACCCAATTTAAAACAAAGAAGGTCTGTAATGGCAGGGATCAGAATAGGGTAAAATCCAAGAGAAATCCACCTTGCCCTGCAGCAAGCTTGCCTGGTATAAAATCTCCAGGCAGATAGGCTCCCAGACTGTGGTTCAGTGGAAAGGGGAGACAGGACAAAAGGGTGTGTGAACCAGGCAGAGAGAACGGTGGGAAGGTTGGGGAAGGGGTCCTGGCAGAGGGCTCACTGCTGGGCTAAGCTTCAGGTCGAGTAGAAAAGTGGCCAGAGGTAAAGAGCCAAATGCTAGACCAGTGGATCGTTACACACCGTAGACTGTAAAATGCATACTGTTGCCAGAGATTGAAAAGATGTATCTTCCCCAGAAGCACAGAGCACCCCAGTTCCCAGACCTTGGTTTCTAAATGCCATTCTCCGCTAAAAGGAACCAGCACTTTGGGGAAACAGCCAATTCCAGGGCTGACTCAGGCAAAGAATAAAATGACCCTGGAACATTTTGTTGTGCCAGGAAGTGATGATGTGCTTAAAGAAAAAATAATACTGAGGACACGTCAGTAAGAATGAAGCCTTAAAGGGGTTTCTCCTGGACAAATCTGGCATAATTTGAGCACTGAAATAATGAGTTATAGAATATAACCCAAAGATCAAAATAGGAATCCATGAGTCCATCCTAAAATAAATAAATTAATGAACAAACAAATGATTAGGGAAGAAAAGAACATTCTTCCTTAACAAAGAATGCTAAGGAACAAATGTAGAAGAAATGATGGAATTAGAAAATCACCATTTACCAATCATTACTCATCATATATCAATTGTTTTAGGCAAGAATCATAAATGGATGCTACAACCAGCAGGGGATACGACAGAAGATATTTACATAGTACACAGAGCAGAATTTTTTTTTTTTTTTTTTTTTTTT
>NW_020172456.1:3036217-3049310 GCF_003031525.2 Neophocaena asiaeorientalis asiaeorientalis | reverse complement strand
TGATTGGTAGTTCTTTATATATACTTTAACAGTTGCAAATATCTTTTCTGTCTTTTCACCTGTCCTTTTTTTTTTTTTTTTTTTTTTTTTTTGCTATAAAGGACTTTAGTAGCACATTTGGAGACGCTTGAATAAGGTCAGAAAATAGAGTTGGATAGAGTTATATAAATACTAATTTTCCGATTTTGATAGATGTACTGTGGTTATTGTATGAGAATGTCCTTCTTTTTAAGAAATAGTATTTAGGGATAAAGGGACATGTCTGTCACCGATTCTCAAACCCTTCAGAAAAAAAAAGGACTATAAGTGTACATACACATAAAGAGTAATGCACACACACACAACAAGAGAGAGAAAGAAAAGAGATTGATACGAGGGTAGTATGGTGGTAAATGTTTAACAGCATTTCCTGCGGAAAAGGCCCTAATTACCAGTTTCTATGCTGTAGATGCTCTGCCTCCATAGCCAATTTCAAGCCACCAACGTGAGGTCACTGCACAGGGAGTTGGGAAGAGACACACAGAAATGGCTCTAGCATCTAACACACCAGTACAAATGTAAACATGCTGAAAAGCCAACATTTGGGGAAACTGAGTGAAGGGAATATGGGAATTATTTATACTGTTTTTTGCAACTTTTATGTAGCCCCAAGTTATTTCAGAGTAAAAAGCTGGTCTTTTTCCGTGTGTCTCTTACAGTTGATAAAACTGGGGAAAGATAATAGATGAGCATCCAGGTAGAGGCACAACTGAGGCTGGAGAAACACAGTTCATTTGAAAACAGAAACAAAAACCAAAGAAAACCTGGTGACTGGGGGCAAAATGAGCTGAGAGGTGGGCAGGGTTCAGGACACGGGGATCTTGTAGGCCATACTGAGGGTTTGGGTCCTGGTGACAACAGCACGGAGGAGCCATCAAAGGGCTTGTAGCAGGGGTGGGGGGAATGTGGCCTTATTTGCGTTTATCACTCTGGCCCCTGGCTGACCCTCAATAAACGGTGGCCATTAATACTGCCTGGTCTGTTGGACTCTTTGCTGTCACTTCCCTTAGGGACCTGTTTGCTCAATTGGAGTTGACAGCAGGCGACCCCAAACTCACTTCTGCCAAGTTGACTTCCAGAGGTCCAGGCCCAGCCCCGCCTTCTCCCCTAGCCCCACTCAGCCCCGGTCTCTGTGCGCACAGACCTGCCCTCTTCTCCATCAGTTTCCTTCTGGGAGTCCCAGAGCCCACTGGGGCCTGGAGAGGTTTGAGTTCAGGGTGGAATGAATGGGTTGTTTGATGGGGATCTCCCAGGGCAACCTCCAGGCTTCATACAGTTTGAGTGGCTGTGGGCTTCCTTTTTTCCAGATGAATCACTGCTCTGTGTGTCTGACTGCCTGTGCCCCCCACCCCCCCGACGTGCCCTGCAGCAACGGGAGTGGACTGGGTCTGTGCACAGAGCACCTCCTCCTGTGACTTGCCTTAACTGTGCCAAGTATCCTGCTAGGCGTTCCTGGGCACTCCTCATCCAACCCTTACAGCAACCCATGAGGGCACGCACCATGAGGTGCATTAAACTGAGGCTTTAAAGGTTTACTGGAGTGTTCAAGTTCACACAGTTGACCCAAAAATTCAACCAGGCCCTCTGGCCCCCGAAGCCTCCACTTCTGCCCACAGCACCACCCTGCCTCTTCTGGTGGCTCTTGGGCAACAGTGTCATGGGCATTCGGGCCACGTAGATGGGGGACCTGATGTAGCTGAGGGCCCTGCTGTGCCAGGAAGGGGTTAACTGGGATGCCCTCAGCAAGCTCTGGTTTGGTGAGGCCGGTTGCCACAGCAACAGCAAGGCTGGGGGGAGGGGGAGGCCAGCACAGCAGGCTCTTCTGAATTGCTGGGTGTATAGCCCATATGTTTATTCTGTGGTGAACCCCTTCCAGGGTCCTCTGGGACTGCACGTGGCCACCAGGAGCGGCTGTGCAGGGCAAGGGTGAGGGCAGGGGTTCCCTGAATCGGCAAAGCCAGGACGCCCTGGCCCTGCTGCAGCCCCTCACCCAGGGTGCTCTCACCAGCACACCCTGGGAGCCTTTCCCACCGGGAAGACCCAGGGCTTGTGCTTTCCGCTTCCAGATCCCCAGACTAGGTGGAAACCGGGAAGAACACAGATTTGGGACCAGAAGGAGTTAATCGATCATTCTTTTACCAGATACTTAGTTCTTGCCCATAACAGACCAGTCACTGTGCTAGATGCTGTGACCTGAGTTGCAGCTGGAAGCCAGATGGGCTCCGCAGATGCACTCATGGGCCGGAAGGCCCCACCACATGCTCTCTGTGGCACTTCAGGCAAGTCTCTTTCTTTTTCTGAGCTTGTCTGCAAAATAGGGTCCATTTTGCAAAACGGTGTTGTGTGGATGAGACAATATATTTGACGCATTTACCAGCACATAGTAGGACTAAATACGCAGTTATGACATAAAGGCCTGCAGGCCGTTCCCCTTTCCCTCCAGCCTCAGGAGCCAGGTGATGATAAGATTCACCAGTGAGGAGCCCCAGACTCTGGACCCTGAAGGTCACCATGAGGCAAAATCTCCACACTGACCCAGTTAGAAAGCCAGGTTCTTCCCTCACTGGGCGTGTGACCTTGGCTTCGGTTTGCCCATGTGTGATGCAGAAAGGATCCTCCAACACTTACAGGAGGGAATATACCTGAGCTGATGGGCAGCATCACCGTGAGCGCCTGACCATTCCGTTCTACCACCTGAGCCACACCCAGGTCAGAGGAGCCCAAGGCTGCTACCCCCAGGCATGATAAGACCCCACTCCTGTAAGCGATATCATGAGATGTTTGTCTTTCTCTGTCTGACTTACTTCACTCAGTATGACTATCTCTAGGTCCATCCATGTTGCTGCAAATGCATTAGTTCATTCTTTTTTAGTGGCTGAGTAATATTCCATTGTATATATGTACCACATCTTCTTTATCCATTCCTCTGTTGATGGACATTTAGGTTGCGTCCATGTCCTGGCTATTGTAAATAGTGCTGCAGTGAACACTGGGGTGTACGATATGTGGATTCTAAAAAAAAGCTACATACAAATGAACTTATCTACAAAACAGAAATAGAGTTATAGATGTAGGAAATAAACTTATGGTTACCAGGGGGTAAGGGGGGGAGGAATAAATTGGAAGACTGGGATTGACATATACACCCTACTATATATAAAATAGATAACTAATAAGGACCTACTGTATAGCACAGGGAACTCTCCTCAATACTCTGTAACGGCCTATATAGGAAAGAAATCTAAAAAACAGTGGATATATGTGTATGTATAACAGATTCACTTTGCTGTACACCTGAAACTAACACAACATTGTAAATCAACTATACCCCAATAAAAATAAAAAAAAAAAGACCCCACTCCTGGTCTCACACTCCAGCCTGGATCTTTGCCTAAAACGGACCTCAGCAGCTATCTGTTGATTTGATTCAAGCTTGACTTTCTAAGCCGAGCTACCCTAGCCAAGGAGAAACACCCCTCCCAATGCCAGTCCAAGACTCTTCCCTCCCTGTTCCCTACTTAATTTGTTCCCCGTCAGCCCTGAGCTTGACTACGTGACCTCCCCACCCCACCGCACCCCAGGGCTGTTTTCATGGAAGGACCCCTGAAGTCCTCAAGGTCAACCCTGGAGCTACCCTCTGCAGCTTCAGCAAGAGCAGGCCTGGTGGGGAACAGGAAGCTCAGCTGGGCTGATTACAGATAAGCCCAAAACCAAACCCATACTTAGGGAATCAGCAAAGAAGAAAAACATTTAAGAATTTTGCATTTTATATTTCAAAAAATACAAAACTTCAAAATAGTCATCATGGGAGAATTGAAAACGATGAAGGGCTTCCTCACACTTATTTTGTGGCTTAGTATTGATTTCTTTTGTACTGCTCAGGGAGGTGGAGATGGCCTAATCTTCTCGGAGCTTGGTGCCTCTGGAAGTTTTAATCACGGCCTGGGAAATGGAAATGCAGCACACGGTCTGTGGACTCCCCTCAAGTCCATCCCTGGAGACAGAGAGGGAAGACGTCTTTCTCTTGCTTCACTCTGACACCAAAGGAGGTGAGATTAAGCTTGGTAGGAGGTGCCTCTGAGACATCCAGGATTTTCTTCTCTCTCCACTCTTGAATTTTCTTCTCCTCGGCTGGGTGTCAGGGGACATATTTACAACAGGACAGGGCTTACAGAGCGGATCATAGCTGTCATTTGTTGGTGAATTCTTCCTAGAAGTTCGATGGGTTGGGAGGAAGCTGGAATGGGGGCCTGCAAGGTTGGGCAGAGGAACTGCAGAGATGAAAAATCTCCAGGTCAGCCTGGCCCCTGAGCGGGAAAATCTTTTAAAAAAAAGGCTCAAGCCAAAACGTAAAAGAGAAGGACAGACAGACAGACATGCCTAGCAAACATGTCCTCCTGTGAGGAAGTCGGAAAACACTTGCACAGCAGACGGAAAGGATGAGGGTGGGGAGAGAGGAGAAGGGAGCCCAGGGAAAGTCTGAGGATTTTTTTTTTCTTTCCTTCTTCCTTACTTCCTTTCTTTTTTAACAGATATTTTTTTAAAGAGCATTTTTAGGTTCACAGCAAAATTGAGCAGAAAGTACACAGGGTTCTTATATGCTCCTGTACCCACTCACACACAGCCTCCTCCCAACCATCAGCATCCCCACCGGAATGGCGCACTTGTTACGATCAATGAACCTACACTGACACACCATCATCACCCAAAGTCCACAGTTCACACCACGGTTCACTCTTACGTTGTACATTCTACGTATTTGGACAAATATGCACCACTGTAGTATCACACAGAAGAGATTCACTGCTCTGAAAATCCTCTGTGCTCCACCTATCCCTCTCTCCCTCCCAACTAACCCTTGGCAACCATTGATCTTTCTACCATCTCCATAGTTTTGCCTTTTCCAAAATGTCATAGAGCTAAAATCATACAGTAGCCTTTTCAGATTGGCTTCTTTCACTTAGTAATATGCATTTAAGATTCCTCCAGGGCTTCCCTGGTGGCGCAGTGGTTGAGAATCCGCCTGCCAATGCAGGAGACACGGGTTCGAGCCCTGGTCCGGGAAGATCCCACATGCCGCGGAGCCACTAAGCCCGTGCGCCGCAACTACTGAGCCTGCACTCTACAGCCCATGAGCCACAACTACTGAGCCCACCTGCCACAACTAATGAAGCCCATGAGCTTAGAGCCCGTGCTCTGCAACGAGAAGCCACTGCAATAAGAAGCCCACACACCGCAACGAAGAGTAGCCCCCACTCGCCACAACTAGAGAAAAGCCTGCATGCAGCAATGAAGACCCAACACGGCCAAAAATTAAATAAATAAATCTATTTTTTTTAAAAAAAAAAGTGGGGCTTCCCTGGTGGCGCAGTGGTTGAGAGTCCGCCTGCCAATGCTGCAGTGGTGAAGAACCCCCCTGCCAATGCAGGAGACACGGGTTCGAGCCCTGGTCCGGGAAGATCCCACATGCCGCGGAGCCACTAAGCCCGTGCGCCGCAACTACTGAGCCTGCACTCTACAGCCCATGAGCCACAACTACTGAGCCCACCTGCCACAACTAATGAAGCCCATGAGCTTAGAGCCCGTGCTCTGCAACGAGAAGCCACTGCAATAAGAAGCCCACACACCGCAACGAAGAGTAGCCCCCACTCGCCACAACTAGAGAAAAGCCTGCATGCAGCAATGAAGACCCAACACGGCCAAAAATTAAATAAATAAATCTATTTTTTTTAAAAAAAAAAGTGGGGCTTCCCTGGTGGCGCAGTGGTTGAGAGTCCGCCTGCCAATGCAGGGGACACGGGTTCGTGCCCTGGTCTGGGAAGATTCCACATGCCGCGGAGCGGCTGGGCCAGTGAGTCATGGCCGCTGAGCCTGCGCGTCTGGAGCCTGTGCTCCACAACGGGAGAGGCCACAACAGTGAGAGGTCTGCGTGCCACAAAAAAAAAAAGGTGAATGCAAGAAATCCTACCTTAAAAAAAAAAAAAAGATTCCTCTGGGTCTTTTCAGGGCTTGAAAGCTCATTTCTTTTTTTAGTGCTGAATGATATTCCATTGTCTGGATGTAGGACAGTTTATTGATCCATTCACCTATTGAAAGACGTCTTGGTTGCTTCCAAGTTTTGGCAGTTATGAATAAAGCTGCTATAAGCATCTGTGTGCAGGTTTTTGTGTAGACGTAAGTTTCAACTCCTTTGGGTAAATACTAAGGAGCGTGATGGCTGAATCGTGTGGAAAGAGTATGTTTGGTTTTATTAAAAAACCACCAAAGTAGCTGTACCATTTTGATTCCCAACAGCAATGAATGAGAGTTCCTGTTGCTCCACATTCTCACCAGCACTTGGTGGTGTCAGCGTTCTGGATTTGGGCCATTCCATTGTTGTTTGAACTTGCAGTACCCTAATGACATATGATGTGAAGTATCTCTTCATATGCTTATTTGCCAACTGAATGTTTTCTTTAGTGAGGTGTCTGTTTAGGTCTTTGGCCCATTTTTTAATAAATCAACTTATTATTGAGTTTTAAGAGTTCTTTGTATATTTTGGATGCCAGTCTTTCCTGAGATCTGTCTTTTGCAAGTGTTTTCTCATCTGTGGTTTGTCTTCTCATTCTCTTGAACCTTGGCTTTTGAGTTGATGGTTCCGGCCCTTGATTGAGCCGGCTATGGTATAAGGTTAGCCATTTCCACCTAATTCAGGACTCCTCTAGTGGACAGTCTTTGCTCCGCGAACGTAGGAGGCTGGCAGAGACCTTATCAGATCTGTACTGTGGTCTGCTGGCCTCTCCCTGACCTGCCCAATCTGGAGTTCTCTCTACTCCTTCCCAGGGGCTGCTCCACACAAACTCCTGGGCACAACTAACTCTGTCTCAGCACCCGCTTCAGACCTAACTGACCTAGCCCTGGGGAGGAAAGAAGTCGGAGTGATGGGACAGATGAGTACTGAGGGGAGTCAGGGAAGGCCCCACTGATAATGTCAGGCTGAAATCTGGAGCCAAGACAGTGCCCGGCATCCAAGGGGTCCAGAGGAGGGGGCAGCAGGTATAAAGGCTCTTGCCTATGTGACTGAGGCAGGGGTGCCTGCCTGAGGAGTGGGAGGAGATGAGGACAAAGGTTCAAAGATTGGGATGGGGGCACATCCTCCAGGCCACAGTCAAAGGTTGGATTTATTCCAGATGCAGTGAGTAGCCATCAGAGGGTTTTCAGCCTAGAAGTGACACGATCTGATTTGCATTTTTTAAATCTCACACTGGCTGCTGGGTGGAGAATGGATTACAAGAGGAGAAGCAGGGAGAGGAGTTGGGCATTTTATTGCTTTGGTTCATGTAAGTATCCCAGCGCAACAACTTCTCCCCTGCAAAGACAATCATGCCGGTCATTTGCACAGAATCCCATGCACACTGACTGCAAACACTCACACACCTCACAGTCACTCACACTCATAAAGACCCACTGACTCTCCTGGACACACGTGAACATGCATGCATCCATGTTCCCCCACGGGCACAGAGGCATACAAGTCTCAGGCACACAGGCTCTCCCATACATGGCACCAGCAGATACAAGCACATGCACTCCCACTTATACACACACTTCCTCACACGAGACACTCTTTCATGCACACACACACACATACACACACACACACACATAGGGCTACACAGACACACTATTCCCCATTTTCCAAAGATAAGCAGGTCTGAGCAGGGGAGGTAGCTGGGGAAAGGTGTTAGGGTTTTTACAAGAGGAGGTGTTAATTGCGAATAGTCACTGGAGAAACAAAATGCCCAAACGAATGCCTGCTTTACCCGAAATTGCACCTGATGGTTGGGTCGGCCAGTTACTAGCCAGACTGCATTAAAGCCTTCATTCATCAGGTTGCCTCAGTCCCCAGTTCTATAGTTCCTCCTCATTCAGGCACTGCCACCCTGCTGCGCACCCACCCCCAGCATCCATCAGCCCTCACGACACCCTTGAGGACTCACAGTGAGGCAGGCCTGGGACCTGAGACCCTTTGCTGCAGGGCTGCAAAGCTTGCACCTGGACACACCTCCCCCCCAAGCTACAAAATACAAAGAAACTATATGGGACTAAAAATAACTGCGTGCCTGCAAAACTTGCACCTGGCCACACCTCCCCTCGAGCTACAAAATACAAAGAAACTATATGGGACTAAAAATAACTGCGGGCCTGCCGCAGTTGGGGCAAATTCTGGACCCAAAAGATACAAAAAGACCAAAAAGGAAGCCAACTGCCATTTCTGAAGAGCCGGGAGTAAAAACAGGGTGTCAGGAGCAAAAGCAGGGTACTGAGCAAGCCCCCTGCACTTAACACCACCTAAGGAGTGAGAGAAACACTTAAGCGCCACCCCTCCGGCCTTTGTCTGGCCTCTGGTCAATTTCTATTGATTGGGGAAGGCCAAGACCCCTGGTCGGTAGCAACAGGCCATGGGGGAAGGGCGTCTGCCCCTAAATCCCTGGGAAGTGCTACAGCTAGTGGGAGGAGGAGAAATGGGAGATTTCCTTTAGAGCCTCACCTGCTAAGGCGGGTGGAGGGCAGAGGACAGGCTAGGAGGAGGTGGAAAGGTAGCAGGGGCAGGGACTACTTTGGGAAAACCTGGACTCCTCAGAAAGGCCTTTTCAAGGCCCTGGAGGACCTGCCCCACCCCTCCCTTACCGCTGGCTTCTCCCATCACTTCTTCCCTTCTGGCTTGGAGCCCCAGCTCCAGTGACCTGGCAGCAACCAGGAGCTCCTCAAACACACACCTTCAGATCTTTGCACATGCTGCCCCTGCTGCCGCCTGGACCAGCTTCCTTATCCCTCCAGACTTGACTTAGGAGCCACTTTCTCAGGAAAGTCGTCTCTGATTGTCCCACCGTGTCGCTCCGATCAGATGTTCCCCCTGCCCCCGTGCTCAGCTCCATCTCAGGGCTCCCTGTGCTGCCCAGCACCCACTGGGTTCTACTTGTCCATCTCCCCTTCAGGGCAGAGAGCATACATGTGCCCAGCACATGAGGTGCTCAATAATTTTTTTTTTTTTTCTTTTTGCGGTACGCGGGCCTCTCACTGTTGTGGCCTCTCCCGTTGCGGAGCACAGGCTCCAGACGCGCAGGCTCAGCGGCCATGGCTCACGGGCCCTGCCGCTCCGCGGCACGTGGGATCTTCCCGGACCGGGGCACAAACCCGTGTCCTCTGCATTAGCAGGCGGACTCTCAACCACTGCGCCACCAGGGAAGGCCTCAATAAATATTTCTTAACTAAATGAGTACATGAAGGTTACTCCCAGGTGCCACTGAAACTAGAAAGAAAATGATTTCTGAAAAGGATTCTTTGTTCCCTTTTCTTTCTTTGTTACTCCAGGGGCCACTTGGCAATCACTAAGGCTCCAGTTCACCCCATAGGGTGCCTGCGGCCGTGATTTATCTTCTACTTATTCTGTCTTCAACCAACTTTGGTATGTGTTGCTGGAATAATGTCAGGTCCCCTGAGTTGGGGCAGGAGATAACGGGGGAGATTTGGAAAGGGGGGTGACACGTGGTGGAGAAATTCAAGTTAATAATTCCCTGTAACTTACTATGGGGAGGAGGTGGTGCACCTGTGAGAGAGAGAGAGAGTGTGTGTGTGTGTGTGTGTGTGTGTGTGTGGCATCTGTTGGCGGGAGGATAAGGTTGGCATTTGAGGATTGAAAAGAGCAAGAGAAGGTCCCAGGAGGAAGAAGACCTTAAACAATCTAGATAGGGCTGCAGCAGTTTGCTGATAAAGGAAAGGGCTGGCTGGGCCATCCTCGCCGCCGTGAAGTCTGTGCTGAGCCAGGACAGCGGGCTCAGTGACTCAGGACCTGGGCAGTGCTGGCGGGAATGGATCCTGCTGGTCAAGCAGGATCCTGGTCTTTCTGACCCCAGCAGAATCCTACTTCTCTTCCCAAAGAGCAGAGAAATAGGAAAACTGATAGCTCTCATTAGTGAGTGTCTACTACAGAGAAGGCAAGTCCATGCTACTGCCACTTCCTGGTCCACAATGTGACAGCCATCACGAATCAATCATGAGTGCACCCATCACCTTCAGGCCAGGACGGGGAGTCAGACTTCTCCACACAGTGCTCCAAGGAGCCATTTCTGATCAGTTGGGAGCTGGCACGTAAGGTGGACCCTTTTGCCATCACCGGTCTCCTAAGTGCCAAGTGCTTAATAAATCTCTCATGCAGTTCTCCTGACAGATCCAGAAGATGAAAATTAACTTTTATTTCCCAGATGAAGAACAAAGAAGGGCCAGCCTGGTTGAGGAACTTGCCCAAGTTCACACAGATAGTAAAAGTTGGGCTGAAAATTCAGACCCTAGTAGGTCTGTCTCCAGGTTCATGCTCTTGCCACTTTACCAGGCTGCCTGCCTCCCCTGGGCATCTGTGCCACCATGTTGTGGGCATTGGTGGGGGCTCTGTTGCCTCCCAATCTCCAAAGTTCCTGTATCATTTGAGATTCCAACAGGAAAGAGGTGTTAGCCTCAAACAGGGCAGTTGAGGAGTCTTTCACCCTTTTACCAAGGGTGGGCAGTGCCAAGGGCAACCACAAAGAACACTGAAGACCCTGATGGGACAGGGAGGGAGCTGACCGGAAGCTGGAGAGAGCCATAGCTGCAAAGGGAAATAGAAAGGGGAGCAAATACCCCAGCCTCTGTCCTCTCACCCTCCAAACAGTCCCACTGGACAAATCCAATCGCAAGCAGAAGGTGTGAGACTTCAGCTGATGTGGCCCCCACACCGGTCAGCCTCCTGGACTTCAGAGTCGGAGCGGGAGTCCCGGGGGAGGATAGAAGGATGGAGCTCTAGATGAGCAAACTGAGAAAATCACCCATGTTCTTTCGCCGTTTGGGGGCCGAGGGTGGAAATTTCCCTTCCTGGGAAGTTTTTATGGGCTAATAGTGTTAAGTCCCAGTCCAAGGGCAGGAGAAGACCGATGTCTCCACTCAGGTGGTCAGGCAGAGAGAGAAAATTCTCCCTTCCTCCACCTTTTGGTTCTATTTGGGCCCTCAACTGATTGGAGGAGGCCCACCCACATTGGGAAGGACAGTCTGCTTTATACAGTTTACGGATTCGGATGCTAAGCTTATCCAGAAACAGCCTCACAGAAATACAAATATCGGGGCATCGTGTGGCCCAGTCAGGTTGACACATAAAATTAACCATCATCACACCGCGGATGGCAGAGGGGTGGTGCCAGCAAAGGCTTCCTAAGCAGACTGCCCTGTGGTGTGACCCTGGCAATGATGCTGACCACCTAGCATCCCTTAGATCTGCGTGAGCTGGATCTCCAGCCTTCCTGCTGATGCTGTGAGCATCCCCAAATCCTTCCAACAAATCTTTCCTCTGCTTAAAAGTGTCAGAGTCCATTTCAGTTGTTCCCAATAAGAACCCTGATTGGCACAATGGCCAGGGCAGAGTGATGATGTATATAGTGGTGAGTGGTCCCCTGACAGGTGCACCAGGAATGCATCAGGGAACATGCATCTAAGCCACACGTCAGGGAGGTCCTCAGAGGCTCCCAGTTCCCCTTGTGAACCTGGTGGCTCTGCCATTCATAAAATTAGGCAAGCTTGCTCTGAGGTCATTCCTGTTTTCAGCTGAGCTGCCTCCGGGACGCCCCAGGGGAGTGAATTCTACTGTGTGTGTCCCATTCCCAGACATGGTTTGCTTTTGGAGGCTGAAGACAGACAGACTGCCCCGGCCCCAAGACAAGACCCTGCCACAACCCACGTGTGGCTGCCCTGAAGTTGACGGTCCTGCAACAGACACCTCTCCCCGGAGGAATCCTCGAAGGGAAGGGCCCCACCTGCCCGCTGGGCAGGCACCCCAGTCCCTCAGCAGCCACCCTCTGCCAGAGGCCTGCAGGTGAGGTGTGTTTATCTTGACTGAACTGCCTTGGGAAGTAGTCAGATGCGTGACCGCCTCCATCCCCACCCAGGATTCGAGTGTCTCTCCGGATGTTCCATATTTGCTCAGGGAATTAGAAGAAAAGCAAAGTGGAAACCACACCTGAGATAACTGGGTCACAGAGCGGGCAGGAGGGCCAGGGGCAGGGCAGCCTGAGGACTGGCCAGAGGGACCAAGTGGGGTCCGGAGACCCAGGGGGCTCTGGCCTCTCCCTCTGCACCCGGGCCTCTGGCCCGTGGGGCTTGCACACACGTCAGCACCAGGGTCTGACCGGCCAGCAGGACTGATGCCCTGCGCTCAGGGCCCAGGGTCTGTGCGGTCAGCAGGCTGCAATGAGAGCAGTGCGGGCATATTCCCTGCCCTCAGGAGGCCTCGTCTCGGGCTTGTGGGGGACACAGCGGGCTAAGTGCTCTGGTGGGAAACTGCAGGGAGGCACCAGCATGTCGCAGCGGCGCCTTGAACCATCTCCTCTCCCCGAGACCCCAACCCTCCTCCTCTTCCTTCAGCCCCGTGGGTCCTGAGGACAAGCTGGGCTCCCCAATGTCTCCCCTCACCTTCTCCATCTGCCCTCACCACTGGAGGCAGATCCCAGGAGGTGGTTGGGGGAGACCGGGATGCCTCCTCCCTGCCCTCTCACTGCCCCAGACACACTGTTTGCCTCTGCCCAGCGGTGTCACCGTCCAACCCAGCAGCCCCCAAGCTCGTGGGGAATGGCCCCTTCCCAGGTCAACAGGGAAGCCCCCTCTCCCGGGACAGAGAGAAGCCCAGCCCCCATGGAGTCCTGCACCAAGCACAGTCTTTGCTGAGGAAGCAGAGAACAAGGGCCCCGCCCACATAGGAGAGCAAGGATTGGGGGCCATCGCCCCAGGGACCTCACCAGGCCTGAGCCCGTCTGTGTCTGGGCCACCTGTCGGCGCCACCAGCCTGTGCCTTGTCTGAGGCAGCTGACAAAGTGGGAGCCTAGGGCAGGGCATGCACCTCTGCCCACCCTGCTCCCCTCACTCTCTCCCCAACCTCTGCAAGCTGCCCACTCGGAACTCAGCTCCTGCCATGCCCCAGGCTGCCCAGGACAAAGGGGGGGTCTAAGCATTTATGAGCTTCTCTCTCCCCTGGCTTCAGAGGTCAAGAGGGAGG
>NW_020172456.1:3034869-3036057 GCF_003031525.2 Neophocaena asiaeorientalis asiaeorientalis | reverse complement strand
GATTGAGTAGGTGGGGGCAGGATCGGGGGGGTGGGGGGACGAGTGCTGGAAAATCAGCCTTTCATCTTGGCTTCGTAAAGCAAACCCCCCTCAGCCCAAAGCTGGCTGGCATTGGCATGCGCCATAAATCTCCTGGATGCTGCAGCTGTGACTGGATTATTTATAGCTCCAGTGTTACATTTCTAACGGGAAAATATCACACAAAGGGAAAGGTAATGAAATCTCACCTCTCCCGCATGTCCCTCTCTCCAAACCGTAGGGCTTTCCAGAAGCCCCTGTGGCTGAAGGAGGGGTGAGAGAGGCCCGCTGTCCCCCACCCTGCCTGCCTCCCTCCCTCCTCCTGTCAATCACACACACATCTCTTCTCACCCCTGCGTTCCCTCTCACACACACTCTCTCCCGTTTCTTTCCCTCTCACACTGCATTTCCTCACAGATGCACAGACGATCCTGTTCTCTCTCTCTCTCCCTCTCAGCTTCCCCTGCCCGAGCCCTTCCTACCCCCCAGAAACACACACACATCCTTGCCCTTTTCCTTCCACCATTGCCGTCTCCTCGCGTGTTTGCTGTTTTGCTTTGTCAGTGAAGACACCGGCACATTAATTACCAGGCCTGTCCTCTGCAAGGCACCTCAGCTCCTTGTCAATAGCGGGTGGAAGTGTCAGCTTCCATTCATCTCGCTCTGCCTTTAAAACCCCTGTGGGCCTTGCCTCCCCAGGGGGATCCATGCTGTGGCACACGGCAGTGCGGACACGCGCCCCCGGGCTTGACACATACAAACACATTGAAAACAGGGGCCACAGAACATACCTCTCACCCTGTGGGAGGGAATATCAAAGGATGTGCTCTGGGAATCGGATGCCGGCCCAGGTGCAGAGGACCTGGTGCCTCTTGTGTGACTGTCTTGGTGGTGTTATGGAGGATCAGCCTTACACTACCCCACAGGCACAAATTGGAAACCCTGAGCTCTGTGCAAGCTCCCGTGGAGAGCCAAGACCCAGCCCCTGCCTGGCCCCCTCGGCCTCAGTGGCCCGGGCCCACAGAAGAATAATCAAAAAGAGGCACCGCAGCCCAGCCTGACATGGCCCATGATCCCTTCCATCCAGACAGCCACAGTGGCTGGGGAGTGTGTGTGTGTGTGTGTGTGTGTGTGTGTGTGGTGTGTGTGTGTGTGTGGTGTGTGTGTGTG
>NW_020172456.1:3026078-3034793 GCF_003031525.2 Neophocaena asiaeorientalis asiaeorientalis | reverse complement strand
ACAGTTCACCCTGGGCTAGGGGCCAAGGGAAGGGTCTGGGGACAGAAACCCTGCAACTCACCATCAGGGTGGCATTTCCTGGAAAGCTCTGTCCTTTTTTATATTAAAAATGCTCCTGGAAAAAAAAAAAAAAATACTCCTGGATTTTGCCATTATATCTGTCATCATCACAGTATAAAAATGTATTAAATTAATTATAATTAAATACTTCATTTTTTTCTGAAATCTTTGCTTAAATATTACCTTCTTGGAAGTTAAGTCTCAAAAACCCTCTGGCTCATCCCAGAGACTCTGAGGACACAAACACCCCAGTTAAAGATCTAGGGAACCAGTCTATGGGATAAGGATATGGGATATGAAACTATAGTGTAAGCATAAGAACGGGGACTCTTGGACTTACTTACATTCTGGCTCTGCCAATTATTAGCTGTGTGACCTCAGCTAAATCACTTAACCCCTCTGTGCTTTAGAACCTTGACCTGTAAAATAGGAATGATAATAGCACTTATCACACAGGGCTTTTATGAGGATTAAATGCATTAATGTATATAAAGTGCTCAGAACAGTGGCTAGCACAATATAGATGTTTGCAGTTGTTTTTCTGTAGAAGACCAGCATGAAGCCACTGGATCAACCGCAGGGACTGAAATTAGAGTCTGATTTCAGGCTGCAATCACTCCTGCCTCTCTCCTAGGATGTGCTTCTGGCCCCAGGCCCGTGCCTCACCTCCAGCTGCAGGCTTCTGATCGTGCATTCTATCTGCAACGCAGTCAGTCAGAAACATTCTCCTCTATTCCAGGCACTGTTCCTGGACTGGGCATTCAGTATCACACGAGCCCTTCTGGAGGGGGAGGTGGAAACATGCCAATAGCATCTGAACCGCCATCAGAACCGAAGACCCAAAGATGAGTAGTTGTCATCCTTTTTTTCAAAGAGTCCCTGCCTCGCTGCAGGGAGCCAGCGGTAGAGAGAGAAGAGATTGAGGGCACTCAGTGTGGTTATGGCATTGTCACATGGCCTGGAACACCCTAGCCTCACATATACATCAGATCTCTTCTTTGACGTCACCTCCTCTGCAGGGCCTTCCAGAACCAACTGTGTGAAACAACAACACTCGCCCCATCCTGTCAATCACTCTCCCCCTCCCTACTTTATCCATCTGAATAGCATATGACATATGCTGACATATTTTGACGTATTCATTTGTTGTTGGTGTTCCCCACTAGAATGCAAGCTTCCTGGGGACAGGCCCTTTGGTTTGCTTTCTCCTGAATGCCCTGTGCTTGCAGAGACCGCAGCAGAGAGTAGGTGCTCCATGCGTGTCTGCTAAATAAAGGAACTGTGGGCAAATCACTCTTTAATGTCTCGACTTTCCCTTCGGTGAAACAGGTGAGGAAGCCCCATTCTCACTTGCCACATGGGGAAACTCTAACTTGAAAAGAGAGAATACAGGGCTTCCCTGGTGGCGCAGTGGTTGAGAGTCCGCCTGCCGATGCAGGGGACACGGGTTCGTGCCCCGGTCCGGGAAGATCCCACATGCCGCGGAGCGGCTGGGCCCGTCAGCCATGGACGCTGAGCCTGTGCGTCCGGAGCCTGTGCTCCGAAAATCCAAAAAAAAAAAAAAAAAAAAGATGATAATCAGACATGCTTTTGACTCATCCAAAGGGAGATGCAAATAAATTCAGCTGAGACCAAATCCATGCATGGCTTTGCATTCCCTGCTGTTTAAGCGATGAGGGGCTACTGTCACAAACAGCCCAGGTGTGCCCACTCCACAAATTCTGCCCTACAGTTGATCCATCTGGTCCTGGAAATTGTGAGCATGGGCTCACATGTTCAAGTGGGTGACAGCCTGTGGGCACATAGCTAGCGTGGGATTGTGTGCTTTTGCTATTCAAGAGGTCTTACCTGTGAGTCCTTATGGGGCTGCAGACTCAATCAGGCTGTGTGTGCAATGTCTGGACCTAAGGAATAACTGGAGATGGCCATATAGGAGTCTGGGTCCTGAACCACTGAGCCAAGTGAGAGGTCTAGGAAATGGCAGGTCAAGGACTCAGCCAGGCTATTTCAGGGCCAAGCAAGAACAGGTTAAAAGAGATGAGGGTGCCTGGTGGTCGCGGCCAGGTCAGGCGGGGAAGAGGGCAGGGGGCAGGGAGATGGGGAAGGCCTCCCATCCGTGTATTTTGACTCTCTGCAGCACCAATAAAATGTCCTCCCTTGACCTCTGTCCTCCCTTGACCTCTGTCCTCCCTTGACCTCTGTCCTCCCTTGACCTCTGTGCTCCCGGTTATCCAGGCGCTGGATGGCACACTCAGAGAGAGAAATTTGCTTTGGGCCAAGTTTTCTTCCAACAGAGCCCAAAGAAGGGCTGGAGGCCTGACCAGTGGGGCATAGGCCAAAATTACAGTATCAGGGAACTCTACCGTCAGACCCAGAATGGTCTCATTCCTAAGTCATGCTTTCCTGCCACCTTAGAGCACCTCCTAGCACTCATGTATTCTGCACAGGGTTGTTTTTTCATCTTAAACCAGTGGACAAATAAGACCTGGGATTTTCCCTTCCCTGATCAGTGAACTCCTATTCACTCATCAAAACCCAAGCCAAATTGCCCAAGCTAAAGCAATTGCCCCTCTGTTACCAAGTTTTGTGTTTCTGGAACCCTTCCCTGATAGCTTGTAAGCACACCAACAAGGACTTTGGCTTTTGGCTTATTTATGACCACATTCTGAATGCTGAATAAGTGATAATTGACCAGATGACCCAACAAAGCAAGGACAATCCATGCTTCCTGACTCTGAGAGCCTGATTACATCTCTCATTCCTCCCCCCATAAGCCAGGCATCTGCTCAGCTGAGGGGACAGGACGTTCCTGTTTGGCAGGGACAGTTCCAGGTTTTGATGACCTGCCTCAACCAGACTGGTATCTATTCCAAGTTATTGTTTGTGCATACTTGGGGGGGGGGGCGTGCTGAGGGAAATGGTTACATAAGCCAGCGAGACCGCATCCGCCTACAGCAGCCCTTCCTCCTGGTGCCACGGACCCCTGGCTCGCTTTAGGCGAAGGTTCCTCATGTTTTCCCCCAGCCTCCAATCTCCCTGCAAATACCTGGGCAGATTGGAAATGAGAACTCCTGAAAATGGCCAGGAGCTCCTCCCCTTTGGGGGAACCTGGGGTGGAATCAACTGGGAGAATGTCACTGCTCTTGTCTGACGGTGTGAGCCCAGGGGCCTTGCACTCTGGAAGGGCAATGGGTGTGTTCCACCCTGGGCGATGCAAGCTTCTGCTGCTCCCTCAGCAGCCCAGGCAAAGCCAGTTTCTTGATCACCCCCGCAAGGCACCAGTAAAGCATCTTGACCCATCTGCAGCCTCTCCCCTGTAGCTTAGAGGTCTCAGGGCTCTGGGACAAAATTCACTTTACCAGCATCCTAACTGCCCAGCTTGTCACTCCCACAGCCACCTTCACTGCTCCTCAATTAGGAAGGTAATAGCATCAATGCATCAGAATTGACAACTATAGACGACTTCACAGTTTACAATAATCAATGGTCTCATTTGACCCCCTTTATAACTCTTCAAAGGAGGCACTATTCTTACTTGACAGAAAGAAATTCAAGGCTCAGAGTGACTTTTCCAAGATCACTAGTACAGAAGAAACATGAAACCCTTCTGTCTAATCCCAAAGCCTGAATGAACTCTTTCCAAATACCGTCCCCCCCTGCCCCGCATCTGTGTATTTCATGGGCTTTTCTAGGGGAAGCCCTGGCTGAGGAAAGAAACATACAACCGTAATCCCCTAGAGCCGCAGGGACAAAGCGAAAACTCTAAAAAAGGGCAAGACACAAATCTCAAACTCCACTCTCAGCCCATATCTTTCCTTCCTCCTTCCCTGAGCCTTTAACCAGAGTGGCTGCAGAATGAGAACCCATAGCCCCTGACCTCCCAAGGAGACTCTAGGAGGCTGGCCTGAAACCCACATCCCGGAGGCCAAGGTGACAAGGGGCTGCAAGTATGGGGGAGGACTCAGATTGTGCCTGATTAAGAGCACGGGCCTGCAGCAGAGTCCCTGCATTCAAGTTTCACCTCCACTTCTGTCTAGTGGGGGGGTCATAGTCCCTTAACCTCCCCGTGCCTCCGTTTCCAACACTGTAAAAAGAGGAGACGATAGTAGCTCTCTCGTGGGTGCTGTGAGGATAAAGTGAGATCATGCCCGGAGAGCACTCGCTGCAGGCCAGCCGCATCCCTAGCGCTGCAGATGCGGGGCCCAGAGATGCAAGGAGCGGATGGGAGACGGGCTTCCGCTGAGCACTGCTGCGCCGCGACCTTCAGCCAGCGCCTTAAAGCTCTCTGGCTCAAAGGCTCGTCTCTCGGATGGAAGATGCTTTGCAGCCCTGCCTTAAGGCTTGCAAGTAAAGTAAGGAAAATGCCTTGCACGTGTAAAGTGCTCAGAATCCACCAATCCTTTCTTTCTCTCTCCTGGAATGTGAAATTTCCTCCAGAAAACATCTAACCTCAGGCTTTGGTTTATCATCGAGAGGGATATATAGCTTTGTATGTGCCACACCAGACAGTAATAAATGTCCCTTTCCTTGAGGAGGTGAAAGGGGGATAAGCTGGATGGGTGCTGGGTAGTGTGGGGAGAAAAAGAGCTGAGCAGGAAAGTGGGCAGTGGCGAGCAGGCAGGGGATGCAGAGGTGCCTTCTGGCTTGATCAGGGGGTGCTCAGGGGAGGTGCACCCAGGAGGTTGGGGGCCAGTCCTCATGCCTCACTCAGGGAAAAGGGAGGAGCCAGAGCAAAGCCCACAGGGCTCTGATCCACCAGCCTCTTGTTTGCTGCTGACATTAGGGAAATGACCTGTCCGCTTTCTGGGCCTGTTAGCTCTCAGCAAAACGAAGTGCTCCGAAAGGTCCTCCCACCTGGAATTTTCTGGGATGCCCGGCCCGGTATCAGCCCCTTTCTTTGGGACATTCACTGGGGGTGCTAAGGAGGCCTGGTCTTCCTGCTTGTCCGAGGCCTTCTGCCTGCCTCCTCTGTCTCCCACCATCTCACCCTCCTACCCTCTCCTGCTCAGACACACAGGATTTATTTTTGTCCAGGGATTATAAGCAAGGATCTGGAAGAGCCAGTGTGCAGAAGTTCCAGCACTTGCTCCCTCCTCCCCCACAGTGGGAAGGGGAGGAGCTTGGGGCAGGGAGACCAGCCGCAGGTGTGGAGTGAAGGGCAGCAGGCCTGGGCACTAACGCAGCCCAGCCGTCCTTGGCCAGCTGGAGGACTGGACGAGGGCCCGTGCTGGCCCTGGCTGCTCTGGTCGGGAGGACAGAGTGAGCCTGTGGCAGGGGTGGAGTGGAACCTTCTGGGCTTTCCTGACATCACCTCTCCAGGAGGGGCTGATTGGCCCAGGGCTTCCCTCTCCCCTGGGGAAGGCTCTGAGCAGAGTGGCCCAATGCCCTGTATTGCAGGTCAGGCCTCTGTCCCGCTCTGGCACAGGGAAGGGGGCAGGCGAGGCCAGGTTACTGAACAGGCAGAGTAGGCATGTTCTTAGGGCACTGGCAGTAAAAGGGCATCGACAGAGTGTTTTGGTATGGTTTGTTTTTTTTAAGAGCTAATTCTTAGTATTTCAAAAATAGCAAGGAAGTAGTCGTCCTGGTCGTCCTGGGAAAAATCAGAACTTTGTTGGACTTCGTCACACCAATTTAAGGTTTAGGGTGGTTTTTATTTTGAATTTGTATGTGAGTGGGTCGGGGGAGGTGCATCTTAACCTCTCAGCTCTGAGGGAGGCTAAAGGTCTTAATCCAGCTCGGGGTAAATCAAGGATCAGAAGGGGGGTGGGGACAGGACAATGGGGTGTTGAGGAGGAGGGAACACGTGACCTCAGCCCACAGCTATATCCCCGGGACTGGGAGGCCTTCCGGAGGGAAGGGGCACTGCCCTATTACACAGGGAAAGCTGCTCTCCCTGGAGAGGATCTGGGGAAACTAGGGTGTGAGACAGTTGCGGAGCGAGGGGTAGGATTGCTCAGGGCCCCGGAACAAGGCCCAACAGCCTGGAATTCCCAGCTCTGGGCCAGGGCTCGGATTTGTTCTACCTTTGCTCACTCTGGAGATGAAGTGGCCAAAGATGGTGGCCCATTTGGAGGGAGAGCTGGCAGCCCATTTCCTGGAAGAAAGTTCCAAGGATGGCACTCAGCCCTCTACATCCCCTACAGGGTAGTGCACGGACATGGTGCCTTTTCTCCCATCGTCTCCTGGAGTAGGACCATGTTATTCCCAGCCCAACTGCCTTCTGGGCCCAAGCAGGCACCCACCAGCAAACATCTGCTAAGCACCTACTACGTACCAGGCACTCTCTGCCCATTACCTCATTTAACCCTCCTGTCATGTGGTCACTCTACCCGCAGCCTGCAGACGGGGAAACAGGCTCAGAGATGTCCAGAGCCTGCTGGAGAGCACACAGCTGGCTAGTAGCAGGGTGAGAACACAAACCCAGTGGTCTGACTCTGTCGAGCACGCTCCACTTAATACCACAGGTCTCACCCCAGCTCCAGGCCTCCGAAGGGACAGAGCCCCATGCAGCCTCCCTCATCCCTATCTGGGCCCATCACATCCAGGGCCAGGTGCCAATGTGGGCCCTGCCACGTTCATTATGGGCTAGGGGACAAACACCTCAAGCCCTAGAACCTGAACAGGCTACATAACTTGCAGGGCTCAAGCCAAAATGAAAATGTAGGGCTCCTTGTTCAAAATTATGAAGAATTTCAAGATAACAAAAGCAAAGCATTAAACTATCCCTTTCGAACATGGTGCTCAGTGTTACTGCACAGGTCCACACCCATAAGCCCGTCCTGCCCAGAACCCACATGATCCGCCAAACAAACTTCTTCCTTTACCGGCAAACCCCATCTCCAAGTCAGGTGGGTTGGATTTCACAGTCCCCAAGAAGACAGACCTTGGGAAGTAAATTGCCCACCAGGGGCTTCCCCGGTGGCGCAGTGGTTAAGAATCCACCTGCCAATGCAGGGGACACGGGTTCAAGCCCTGGTCCGGGAAGATCCCACATGCCACAGAGCAACTAAACCTGTGCGCCACAACTACTGAGCCTACGCTCTATAGCCCACGAGCCACAACTACTGAGCCCACCTGCCACAACGAATGAAGCCCATAAGCCTAGAGCCCGTGCTCCACAACAAGAGAAGCCACTGCAATGAGAAGCCCACGCACCTCAAGGAAGAGTAGCCCCTGTTCGTTGCAACTAGAGAAAGTCTGCGCGCAGCAACGAAGACCCAATGCAGCCAAAAATAATAAATAAATAAATAACAAAATTTCCCACCAGCCTGGATGCCCTGCCACCAGTCCTCAGGTGCTCAGGATACCACACTCTCATCTTCCAAGTCACATCTGCATGTAACTTGGGATCTGCCAAACTCAGCCCATAGCGTGCTGTCTTAGGTGGGGTGCAGCCTGTGGGCCCATGGATATCTAACAGTGCAGGTTACGAGCAAACTCTCCACTTTCCTTTTCTGACTAATTCATCCTAGCACCTCCTCCTTCACTCCGTCCTTAATCCTTGCTGGAGATGCCCTCTTTCCTCATCTGCCCAACAGTTAGTAACCATCTAGGTACTCTGCTGAGGCTCCAGGGATAATATTAATAATTTCATTCTGGAACAGTACCTGGCCCCTGCTCCATCAATGTCTGTAGAAGTGGCGGAGGTAGCTTCTGTATAACAAGTGTCACCCAGGTGCCTGGCATTGCTATGGGCATGCCCACTCACGCACATGATCTCATTTCATCCTCCCCACGGCCCAGCAGGTGGGCATAACTGCCCCTTTGGCCTGGGAAGAGACGAAGGCTCTGAGAGGAACGTGCAGAAGGTCCCATGGCGATGCAGTGGAGTGAAGAGACTGGGATCTGGTCCCAAGGGCTGCTTCAACTCCAGCACAAGCTGCTCTTACACCTGCACAAGCTGCTCTTACACCTGCCTGCAAGGTGCCGTCTGACCTAGGAGAGGGCCCACAGATAAACACTGTACAAAAGGGCCAAGGACTCCACAGGTCCCTCCATCAGCCTGTGCTCGCTTCCTCCCTCCAGCGTGAGAAGCACCCACATCTGTCCCAGGCAAGTCCCTCCACCTGTGCTTTCTGTTCGCCAAGCCCTGCTCCAAGTGTTTTATAGGCATTTACACATTTGATCCACCCAGTAGCACTAAGAAATGGGTACAATTCTCATGCCCTTTTTTTGGCAGGGAAACTAAGGGACAGGAGGACAAAGCAAATGAGTGGAGGCGCTGGGATTTAAACCCAGGAGGTCTGCTCTTAGGTCTGGTCTTGACGACTACACACCCCTGGGGGCACCCTGCCTGGACTCAAGTCCTGGCACACGGGCAGCACCCCATGTTAGCTGTGCAGCGTTGGGCTAGCTACTTACCGTTTCTGTGTCAGGGCCGTTCATCTGTAAAATGAGGATAATAAGAGCACCTACTGCCTAGGCTGTTGTGTGGACCAGGTGGGGTAGCAAATGCAAAGCGCTGAGAACGGTGCCCCGCACACAGCAGGCACTTAAATGACAGCTATTATTAATCCGACTTTCCAGTGCCCTATGCTGCCTCTTCTGCTGTCTCCTCCCCTCCTGGAGCCTGTCATTCATTCATACCGATGCCCCTCCCGGTATATTCAACCTCTCCTTCTAGTTCTTTCCCTATAAACACGCTTATGTCTCCCT
>NW_020172456.1:3022155-3026053 GCF_003031525.2 Neophocaena asiaeorientalis asiaeorientalis | reverse complement strand
AACTTGGATCAGAGAGACTCCCGCCCCCCCCTCCCCGCCCCCTCGCTGCCAGGTTCACTCCTTCCCTTTGGAGCCAAGACCCTGGGACAAACTGGGCCTTTTGCTGTCCCCTTAGTACACTGTGTCCTAGCCTCTGTCCCCTCCACTCTCTACACACCTCTCTGGCCAGGGTCTCCAGGCACCTCCCTGCTGCTAAATTCAACGGACACCTTTTGGGCCTTATCTTCCTCCGTCTCAGCCCAGCGCCTGACGACCCCATCCGGCGGCATCTGCTTTGGCAGGCAGGATGCCACTTGCTGTGATTGTCCTCCCTTCTCTGCTGCTGCCCTTCTCCTCCCGGGCTCCTCCTCTCCAGCCCTGGAAGGTGAGTGCTCCCAGCATTCCATCCTCTTCTCATTTTCTGCCCACTTTCCCTCAGGGACCTCACCTAAACTCACACCTCTGACTACCACCCACCCACAAGGCAGACAGCACCTCTCAGTTCCTGCCCAGACCTGTCTGCACAGCCCGGGCCTGCAGGTCCACCCTGAGCTGGCCCATGGCACCTCAGGCCAGCGTCCCAAACTGACCAGACGTCTTCCCCTACCCCTGCGCCCCGTGCTGCATTCCCTGGGCACCTGAGCTGAGGGTGGGCCTGCCTCCTTCCTTCCTCTGCCTCACCCTCAGGCACCTGCCAGCTCTCCTCCTTACAGCTCTCGGATGCCCCCACCCTCTCCCCGCCAGCCATCACAGGCCCTCCTGAACTGGCTTCATCACCTCTTGCCTGGATCACTGCAGCTGCCTCCTAGCTGGTTTCCCACACTTGCTTCTCCTGCCGGATCATCTAGTCCTCGCACTGCTGCCAGAAAGACATTTCCAAATGGCACATCGGACGGTGTCCCTCTGCTCACACATCCTTCAGTGGCCCTGCGTGATTAATGCCAAGACCCTCAGCTTCGCTCACGAGGTCTTGCTCGCTGGCCCTGCCTCACCTCTCCCCACATTCCAGACCAACCGAGCTAAGTCTTCGTCCTTCTCTGGCAGAAACTTACTCTCCTGCCCCCTAGCCCCTTTCTCCCCTCTCTCTCCTTCCTTTACAAGCCCCACTTTCTGGAAGGGGTCTTCCCCAGTGATCCAGATCTGTGCTCCTGGGGCCCCGTGGTCACAGCACCTAGCCATCCCCTCCCCCTCCCAGCACTGAGCGTGTGTATGTGTGTGTGTTGGGGGGCGGGTGTCAGTGATGGGCGGGGCCTGAGCCAAGCACGAACAAGGGTAGGAACAGTAACCAACGTGCACTGGGAGCCGACCAGACTGGGCTGTGCTGATACTGACACGAACTGTTTTAATTCTTCCAACAACCTGGTGAGGGGTGTTCCCATCGACAGGGAGGGCACTGAGGCCCTGAGACGTCAAGCAACTTGCCCAAAGTTAACAGCAGAGCCAGGAGTGGAACCCAAATGCCAACGGATCAATGGTTGTGGGGTGAACCCAAGTCTTCAGTGAAGCGTGGACCTTTGATAAGTGTAGAAGGAGAAGCAGGGGGCGGGAGGAGGACGAAGGCGAGGGGAGCAAGACGGTAGAGCGGAAGTGGCAGCCTGGCTGTGTGCCCTCCCGTGGCCTGGGCTCCAGGCCCCTCTGGCAACCTCTGCTGTCCCGAGGGAACAGGAACCCTGCGAGGAGAGAGAGCCCTGGGAAGAAACCACTGGCAGGTGCGACAGGAGATGAAGGGATAAGGAGGCCGCAGGCTCTGACTCAGCTGGTTCCCAGGGAAAAGGGCTTGACCTGGCCCATGCGGGATTAAGAAAAGGAGGCACAGGCTCTCAGAGGCCCTCCCCACCCTGGCCCGTGCCCCCGCCACCTGCTGACCCCTTCTGCCCCTGTTGGGGAAGGGTGGGTTGAGGACGGTAGGAGTGGGTTAAGGCATCCTACCTCCCCCTGCCCCAGTTGTGGTACTCAGTCACCCAGGAGACATGAAGGCCCTTCTGCGGCAGGAAGCAGCCTGGAGCCTGAGAAGCCACCTCTGGGCAGATGGATTGGTCAGTATTTTAACCCCAGGTGAGATGGAGGACCTCACAGCAGCTCCTCCTCTGGCCCCCCTGCTCCCTGGGAAGCTCAGCCACCGTTCTCTCCCCCTCCCCTAAAATGATCCTAATTCCAGAAGGCTCCCTCTCCAAGTCCCTGGGTCCCCTTGCCCACCGGAGTGGGCCTGTTGGCAACTTCCCGAGTCAAGAATCAGTTGCCTACAGCTCCAGGCAAATGGGGGTGGGGGTGGGGATTTGTAGGAGGTGGTCACGTGACTGTCTGGGCGGAGACCCAGGGGCTCAGAGTTAATTCCTCCGTGTTCACATGGCCCAGCATTCCAGAGCTGCCTGTCCCCGGGTACTGGCTGCCAGCGTTGCCCCCGGCACCCTCAGCAACCCAAACCTGTTCTCAGAGGCAGCTGGACCTCCTGGAGCTGTGGTTTCTGAACCACTGCCCATGGCTCTGGATTTCACATGCTGGCTCCTCCTTGCAACAAAAACCCAGGCCTCCCTGGAAGGGTTTGCACTGGTGGAGAGTGAAGTGTTTGGGGCGTGGGCCTGGGGAGCGTGTGAACGATCTTCCCCTGTGAGAGAGGGAGTGAGGCCAAGCAGGGGGGAAGTTACTCACTGCTCTGTGACTTGGTTGCCTTGTCTGTAAAATGGGAGTAATGACAGTACCTACTATGGGTATTTTCCTGTCAAAGGAGAATAATGGCAACAAGCAGCCTCCAAACCTTGCCATAATAAAGGAAAAACAGTATATGACCATGCCTAGCCCAGAGGGTCCAGAGGTTACATTCAATAACATTTCTCCCTCGCTCTTTTCTTTTAGCCACAGTTTCCCGGTCTGTCACCTAAGAGACCTGAGGAAGCAGTTCTGCCAGCTTCACCAAGCTGCTGTGGGGGATGGGAAAGGGAGAAAGCGCTGGACACTGCAGGGAATACCTGGTGTCCATGGCCACTGCCCCACCCCTCCCCATCCCCATCCCTTCCAGAGAACACCCCCCAGCCACAATGGGGCTGGCTTAGGAAGCCCAACGCTAGCACCACAGGGATGTAGGTAGGTATAAGTGCACCAGTGCGGGCCAAGGGCACACACACACACCTTGTCCAGGAGCCAAAGAAAAGTAATAGCTAATCCCTGGCTGTGGAGGTAGAGGACACCCCAGACCCAGACTGGGGCTCTGACCAAGTCTAGTTCCTTGCCCTGGACCTTCCTTCCTGTCTGGCTTATTGTAAGATCCACCCCCAGGAGATATATATTATAAATCTAAGCTTCTTTGTGCATCTAATGCTGCTGAAAATATACACAAAATAACTACCAGCAGTGCTTCCCTCAGCGGAGGGGAACTGAAGACCTGGAAGGAAGGAGACTGACTGACTTTTCACCGAGTATCTTTTCATGCTGTTTGATTTTCTTTTTTGCCATGTATATGTAATACCTTTTTAAAAATTAAGATACTCTACCCCTGGGATGGAGAAATAGTGGAAGGCTTTGCTTGCCATGCTAAGGAATTTGGACTTTATCCTGTAGGCAACAGAGAGCCAAGGGAGGTTTCTAAGCAAGGAGATGACATGTTCAGATGTGTAAAAGAATTGCCTGCTACAGAGCCCTGGCCTGGAATGCGTGGAGACTGGAGCCCACGAGAGACCCGTTGGGAGGTTGGGACACTGCTCTTGGGTCTAGCCTGAAGTGCGGACCCACCAATCATGGGTCCACAATGTGGTACCCACAAGGAGGTAAGCTTTCGTGGATCATTCTTTACTTAAGTTTAGGGGTAGGAGGCAGCTTGAGGGAGACTCCAGAACAGTCTTGCTCCAGAATCCCTGATTGGAAATATGGCTTGGACGACACCATGGTGTGTCCCAAGCACACCAAGCCTAGAAAATGCCCTCTT
>NW_020172456.1:3013413-3021936 GCF_003031525.2 Neophocaena asiaeorientalis asiaeorientalis | reverse complement strand
AATTAGAGGCCCCCTGCGCAGAGCAATATAGGAGTCCTGGCTCTAGGCTGCCCTGGGCTTGAATGGAATACCAACGATGGCTTTGGGCATTTGACCTCTCTGAGCTCAGTTGGCACGTCTGTAAAACAAGGGTCATCACACCTTCCTCATAGGCTGGCCTGAAGTGTGCATCTACCCAGCACCAGGCATGCCACTTGTCTCCTAGATGGCCAGGCAGAGGTGGGTGACAGGGAGAGAAGAGAGAAGCCCCAAGTTCAAGGGAAGGTGGCAGGAGTCCTGGTCTCCCTAACTCTGACCTCTGTGTCCAAATGGTTACTTATCTGACGGTCTTTAAACCTTCAGAAGTTTCCAATCATCAAAGGGGGAGGGGTGTGAGGGCCCACAGCTCAAAGGTTAAGAAAGGACTCCACTAATTAAGGACCCCCTGGTATTTACAGTCAGAAACCTAGACACTGCTCTCCACATCCCCTTCCCCCAAAGGTATGGCTGCAAAAGAGACCAAGGGACAAATGCTTGTTCGCTGTCCTCCAAGAGCTACTAAAAACACTGAGCCCCACCCCACCAGGTACCCACTCTCCTTTTGCCCACTTCGTCAGCACCTGCTCTCATATAAAACTCTAGGTAAGTTCAATGTCCTTGATTTTTTAAAATGTGCATTAGAGCTGTTCTTAACAGGAATCTAGCCTGGGCTCTGCCACTGTGTGACTTTAGGCAAGTTCCTTCATCTCTCTGTGCCATGGGGCCCTCATTTTTACTAGGTGGATGAACTAGACCTAGGTTCTAACCTCAAGTTCCATGGATGGATTTTAGATATGCATGAACCCCTTTAAAAATTGGGTAACGCTGGTTGCATCCCTGAAGGGAACTAGGTGGCCGAGGGGCCACTTGTAGAAAGGAAACCTTACAGTTGTACGGTATTCCCCTTTGCATCTTTTGAATTTTGAACCAAAGGAATATATTACCTATTCAATATAAGTACATAAAATTAAAAAGGAAAGAAAATATATGCAAGTCCATGTGTGTGGGGGGCACCTGTACTTTCTGAGGAAGTATCCATCATTTTCACCAAATTTTTCTAAGGTCAGAGGACCCCAGAAAGGTTTAAAAAGCATTTCACCAGATGCCCTTAAGGGTCATTCCCTGTCCCAATTTCCTGGATTTGACAAAGTGTAAGAGAAAACAAAAGTGAATTTCAGTCCTCGTTACATCAATAGCCTGGGCTGGGTGAATGTGAAAATGAACCGTCAAAGCACATTTAAAAACATATGTGTTCGCGCCCATGTGAGCAGGGCGGGTTCAGATGTGAATGCTGGACTTGACATGGTGAGCTGTCCTCACTGGTGGATCTCCCATTTTGCAACCTTCAGAGATCAAGGTCAAAAAATGTTGACTGTTGAATAAGTCCTCTTTGCCCCACCCCTGTACCCACTCAAAGAAACATCCGGCTTAGGTTAGCTGCACAAACGATGCCTATAAATAAAAGCAATATGGATTTTTAAATGTTGGCCACTTTGGCTCGGAGTGGGAAGAGAATGCGAAGGAGGAAATAGAGGTGGGGAGATCCAGGGTGAACTGCAGATGAAAGAAGACTAGCTCATCAGAGATCTCCATCTGAATCTCTGAAACCCACAAGAATCTTCCTGTACTGGAGAGGAAATTGCTTCCTGGGTGTGCAATGTGGAAAGTGTCAGGGTAGGGGAAATCTAGCTGAGGGATCAAAGCAAGACTGGTTAAGGCAACCAAGCTAGCAGCGGAATGGGTCAGCGCAAAGAGAAAGGTCACACAGCTCCAAAAAAAAAGAAGGGGGAGCTGCCATTTAACGACGGCTCCTGGTACTGGTAAACTTTAATTAACTGCACCATTATAATTCACTTCCACTCAACCCGTGCTCTCCCTCTTACCCCCTCCCTCCTTCCTTTCCCCCAGGTCTCATCAAGGCAGGTTTCCTTAGTGAAACCTAACTGGCCGCCTGTGCTGGATGCTTCATTATTACAGCTCTGCCTCTCCTGCTAATAATGCACCCAGCAACAAGAGGGAGCAAACTACAGTTCTCAGCTCTTCATGACAGGCCCCATTCCTACCCATGTGCACTAAATCAAGGATCCCATAATCCTAAAAGTTCCTGAAAGTAATACAAGAGCAATGAAGAGGCAGTGGAAGGCCGGCAGGAGCGGATGCGCACGCAGAGGCAGGTGACAGGGCCAACTCCCACTTGGATCCACCGGACGGTACTCACCGGGTTCGCACCTGGACCGGTCATCCACACATCCAAGTCGACGTGCGCAGCTCAATGCTGTGGCTGCACCCACCATGCCTTCATCCACTGGTGGTTAAATTACACCCGTGACGCTCTATCCCTGTATTCCCAGGCTGCTGAGCTTCACCCATTTTATGGGTGTGTGCAGTGGGCGTGGGGGTTGGGAGCACCTCAGAGGATCTTCCAGGCGAAACATGCTTGGTTTTTATTAATGAGCTAATGAGAAAAGCCAACCCAGACCTTTAAGTGAAATGTGTGATTGGTAGCCAGGCGAGAATAGGTTTTAGAATTAACTCTTCCTACAGTCTGCTATGTGTTTTCACCCCCAAGTTAATTACCCCTGAGGATGAAAATAGGTTTCATGACTCATAAGCACCAATACAACGCTTGGCAGCGGATGAAAATGTAAGGACACATTTGCAGGAAGCTGACACGCACATCTATTTATATGTGGGGAGATTCTTGATGAGGTGAGACAGGTACCTCCCGGGTACCAGGATTAAGAGGCTGCAGCAGATACGCCAACTGCCATTTATTCACACCTCCAAACACACATACACACACACGCACGCACACACACGCACACAAACACAGAGTCATGGTTTCCACTACTTCAGTGATGGTGGTGGCAAAGCAGGAACAGAAACTGAAAGCACGTTGTTAACAGCAAGTCTGAACACCAACCCAACCTCCACCTCGGTGTTCTGGGCTAACCAGTGACTTGTTTTTCCCCAAACTCACCTGCTCCTTTATTCGCTATTCCTCTGGCCTTGTGCGGACAGTCCTGGCCCAGCTTGCCTCCACCAGGAATGGGGTGTGGCCAGGAATGGATTTCTGATAGGATCTGGGGCTGTGTTTTGCTTCCTCCCTCCCCATTTCCTACTCCCCTTCCATTTGCCTCCCAGGAAAGTACAAGGTTCAAACCAGGTTTGTTTGCCTTCCCTCAGAGCTCTGGGAGGGCTCCAGAGCCCTAAAGGACATTCCAGTCCCATCCCCATCCCTCTGTACCTCACAAATGCCACCAAAAAGTCAACTAGATGAATAATCGCATTTCTTCACCAGTGGGGACGGGTTCTATTTGGTGTCATAAGCGATTGTTCCCCAGGAACATGGTTTGGGACTCTCTCTTCCCCACTCTCCACAACCAGCTAAGTGTCCTGCCTTTTGAAATTATTATCCAAAAAGGAAGGGAAAGAAAAAAACGTCACGAATGAGGTGAAACTGCTCCTCCGATGCACGAACTGGAAGCTGCTGGGAACTCAGTCCTGAGAACATGGATTTGTTTCCCACTTCCCACACCCCTCCTGCCTCCACTGCTGGCTCCCAGCTCTGTGACATGTTTGCTTTAAATGTGCAATAACAGTGATTTCTGCCACATCTAGGAGGCAAAGCACCCCGGTTTTGTCCTGTTTCCCCCACCCCACTTGCATTAAGTCACAGCTGCACTGAGTATCAGCATATACTCAGGGCCACAGGGAGAGGCACCAAAAAAGCATTCCTGACAATGCTATTTGCAGCTGGGGTGCGCGTCAGGAGAAAACAGAGATGCTGAAGAGTAAACAGAAATCGCTTAGTCAGCAACTGTCCTGCCCCAGAGAGGTGAGTGTAAATAGTCTGGTACTGAAGGGGAGGGGCAGTCAGCCAGCACAGGGCCTTCTACAGATGCCACCTCTGAGGGCTTTCAAAGGCACCAGCATTTGTGTTCTATGGTGGAAGTAGGGAGGGTGTCCCCCATGTTGGAGCTGTGTGGTCTTAGCCCTAGAAAAACACACTTGCTGACTCGGGGCAGAATTAATATCAATTGAATTTATTACAAGTTACTAAGCTCCAAGGCACATTACAGTGTTCTGTTAACTACAGAAATGTATAAAGGACAAACAGAGCAGATTCTCCATGTCTAGCATTTCGCTCTACTGTTCAAAAGCATCCGTGCATCAATAAAGCAAAAACAAAACAACACGTGAAGATCCAACACGTGCAGGTCAGTAGAAACAAACCGAAACGTTCTCCCTCACAAACTTGCAACAAAAAACACCCACCCACCCCGACACCCCCCTTACCATTTTGCAAAGGAAACAAAAACAAAACAAAATAAAGTGAAGACTTCAACACTTGGGGCTGTTCAGAAATGAAGCTCTCACCATTTTAGAGCATGATTTTTTTTTTTTTTAGGCAGCAACACCGGCCTTGGCAAAAAAAAAGTCATTTTCTTTTGTGTTTTTCTTTCTTTCAGTGAGCGCATAACAATTACAAAAATACACACCAGCAGCAGTCGTTGCTAAAGGCTATTAATTCTGTACCTAGGCAAACACTCTGCCGCCAATAAATGCTAAGGAATATGATGCAGATGACGGACCAATACTGCTTAACACAAACCAGCTTATCCTTCAAATGAAGAAGTTACATACCTTTGTTTCAAAATATAGAAACATACGACGAAAATAATGTCTATACATAAGACTAACTTTTTGCAGTTTGTTATATTCACAATTCTACATCTTGGGAGTGAGGGAAGAGAGGGTCGATGTGGGTGGGGGAGGGGCCCTCTGGACAGGAGAGGAGCTGGTCTGGGGCTAAGGAAGTGGCTGTCTTGTGGTTCAAGGGTCTCTCTCCTTTTTCACTTTAACATCCCCAGCTAAGATCGTCGCGATTTCGCCCTGCATGAAGGCCCAAGGTACATTCGACCCAACCAGGGGGCATTTCTCTCCGCTGGGGCAGTACACCTCGCCGGTCGCCCCCTGGGCCTTGATACTCTCTCTAGAGCAAGGGAAGCAGAATTTGTGGCTGGGAACAGAGGGGCACTGAACGAAATGCGTGTCCTCCAAACGTTCGTGGCAAATGGTACAGCAAAGGGGCCCGCTGTTGGCCATAGGGGAATCCGGAATGTTTTGGGGGTGCACTTGGTCCATGCCCGGGTGGGTGCTAGGCGGCGGGGGCGCCACCTGTAAATTCAGGTCCCCGTTCCGTGATGCCAAGCGGCGCTGCCCGGGTACGGAGGCCGGCGACACCGGGCTGCTGCTGTTGCGCCGTGCGGACGCAGTGGTGGAGTGCACAGAACTGCCATCCTTAGGCGAGTGCGCCGTGCCCAGTGTGTCTGCCACCGACATGAGAGCGGCCATGGGCGACGGACCGTTCTGAGGGGCCGACTCGGGCGGGGTGGTCCGGTTGGAATGGGGTCCCAGGGGTGGGGGCGGCGGAGGCGGACCCCCTGCCGCATGCCCCGGCGCTGCAAAGCCTCCGGCCGACATGGTAAGCTTTAGTGCCTCGCTCTGGTTCGCCATCCACTGCTGCCTCTGCTGCTCCTCGCCCAGCTTCAGCGCGCCCTCGGCGGAGTCCGGGGGCTCGGGGGACGCCTTTCTCTTGCGCAGGCTGGCAGCTGCGCCCCGGCCCGAGGGGGCGGCGGGCGGCAGGGCCCCGGTCCCCGGGGGCGCGCTAGGGGCGCGGCTTAGACTCACCAGAGCCGTGGGCAGCATGGGGCAGCTGGCGTCCAGGTAGGGCTGGGGCAGCATGTCGGCGCCGGGCACGCCCTCCTTGAAGAAGCGCACGGCCTCGGGCAGCAGGTCTCCAAGTAGACGCCAGTCCCCGGAGCCGTGTTTCTTCTCATACTCCAGATACTTGAAGCCGGAAGAGAGACCCCGACCGAAGTCCTTCATACAGTCCTGGTACATCTGCTTGGCCACACCAGATGCGCTGGAATACACGTTGCCCGAGCCCGTGGGGTACTCAATAAACAGCTTCAACTCGTAGTCCATACCAGGCTTGGAGACGGCGTCGAAGGCGAAGACGCGGCCCAGCAGCGAGTGGTCCTTCTTAAAACGCACCTCGTAAGGCGTACAGCCGGCCAGCGTGAGCAGCGTGTCGCGGACCATCTTGGGCTTGTTGGCCCACTCCTCCGCGCGGTTGCGTAGGCTCTCACTCAGCTCAGCCAGGGCTTCGGCGTTACGCTGCTTCTCCTTCAGCTCGCGCTCCTGGTCAGTGCTCGACACGGAGCCGGGCCTTTTGCCACCAGCACCCCCGCCCACCTCGGCCACCGACGACGAGGTCGAAGATGACGCGGAGGACGACGCGGCCGATACGCCTGGGCCGCCCCCGAGACAAGCTGGGCCCCCGGGGGCCCCGGGGGGCGCGGGCGTCGGGGGCCCACGGCTGCCCAGACCATGAGGCGGCGGTGGGGGCAGCACGGGGGCGCTGGCCGGGCCGTTAAGCAGCGTCTGCGGCAACAGGTTAGGGGGCACGGTAAGCTGGGGGCCTCCGCCACCCCCCGGGTTGGGCAGCCCTGTCACTAGTCCACCATGCGTCCCGCGCCGAGACGCCACCGACGCCGCCGCTGAAGACGAGTTGGGGCTCTGGCGGTTCAGCTCCGGGGGTCCCTCCTCCGGTGTGGGCTTGGGGAAGCCGTTGGGGCCCCCCAGACCGTTGGGCAGCCGCGCGGAGTGGCTGCTGCTTCCCAGGCTCACCGGTGGTGGAGGATATTCGAAGCGGCTGCGCTGTTCCACCGCGGCGGCGGCGGCGGCGGCAGCAGCAGCGGCTGCGCTCAGACCATAGCGCTCCAGGCCGGACGGGGCCGCCAGCACCGCAGGCTTGCTGGAACCATCGACGTGGTTGAGCTGTTGCTGCTGCTGTTGCTGCTGCTGTGCGGCGGCCGCTGCCGCCGCCGCCGCCGCCGCCGCCGCCTCCTTAGCCGACAGGGCCACCGTCTTGACCCCGACGGGCGGCGGCGGCCCGGGGGAGCGGCCGTCCTGGAAGCAGCCGTGCGCCCGCTTCAGCTGACGCGCGGTCTCGATCACAAACTCGATGCGATCCGCGCCCTCGTAGTTGACGCAACCGCGGCATACGGGTTCCGAGAAGTCCCAGATCATGGCCCAGGGCATGCGGGGCAGGTCGCACAGGTAGCAAGATTGTCTCCGGGACGAGGACACCTGCGCCGCCGACATGATGCCGGCCCTCGGTAAGGTAGGCCCCCGCCCCGGCTGTCTCCGCGGCGCTTTCTCCTCCCGGAGGGCTGGCCGGCTGGGGAGGGAGTACGGCTGCGGGGGAAGGAGGGGGGGCGAGAAAGTTCTGCCCCAGGGGCTGGAGGAAGCGCGAGTCTCCACCGCCCGCGCAGCGCCTCGCTGCGGGGGCTCCACCGCCCGGGCAGCGGACGAGTTCAGCCCGCTCCTCGCCCCCACCTCCTACTGCGGCTGTTTCGTCGGGAGGGGAGCTCAGGCGCCTTCTTCCTGGTGTCGCAGACCCGGGCTGGAAGCTCCGGGCCCGGGGGGAGGGGGCGAGGGTGCCGGGTGCTGGCCGCCGTTGGTTCTTGGCCCCCTCCCCGGAGTGGCTGGTGCCTGGAAGCTCGAAAGGGGTTGTCTCTTCCTCTCCCCTGGGGGGGACCCCCTACGACCTGCGTCCTCTCCCCGCCAGGCTCTCTGGGACGAAGGGTAGAGGGTTCAGTGCCACCCGGTGCCCGAGTCCAATCTTGCTGAAGTCGCTGCTTCCCCGGACGACCGGGGGAGGGGTTGGCAGCCGAGAGAGGAGCTTCTCCCCTCTCAGCGTCGGCCGTTCCGCTGGCGTTAGCTGGGTTTGCACGGCCGGAGGGAGCCGCCGCGGCCACTGCTTCCAGGACGCACGAGAGCAGAGGAGAGGAGCGCACGCACGCAGGCTCCCGCCGCCCCCAGGCCTGGCGGGCGCCCGGGCCCCCGCGGCTGGCGGCGCTCACGTTGGCTGTAGGGCGCTCGCGCGGCGCCTCGACCCGGGTCGCATCCCTTCCCGCTCGCACTCGCCCGGAATGTGGGGTTGTGATTGTTACTCTACGTTCCGGAGGCGCGGCTCGGCGCTCCCGCTCGCGCTGCGGCTCGCGCTGTCCCGGGCTCGGCCGCGCGGGATGCCGCCCAGGCGGAGCGCTGACGTCACCGCCATGCTCTGCACCAGTTCTCCCCCCTCCCCTTTACACTTCCTCTGTGGAGCCCACTTGTTGCTCGGGAAAAGCGCATGCGCGGCAGGGCGCCCAGATTCCTCCCAGTCGGCCCCTCCTCCGTGCCTCCGCCCTCCCCTCCCCCTTCGCTGTGTGTGTACAACAGCTGAGGCCCAGCGAGCTAATGCTGGAAGACCAGGGTTGGGGGTGGAAATTAAACAGACTATGACCTTTCCTTTCTCCGCCCGGCTTTCCCAAGTTAAAACGCGTTTGAAAACCACAAGCGTCGTTTCCGATCCCGCTCCCCACCCCACTCCGAGCAGTGAATTTAAATGTCCCGTTTCAAGATTTTCGCTGTGAATTTCATAAGGGTATT
>NW_020172456.1:3005848-3013324 GCF_003031525.2 Neophocaena asiaeorientalis asiaeorientalis | reverse complement strand
CCGGTATGAACGTCACATTCATTGCTACCACTGATGCCGAAGCACCTGCAAAATTAGCTGTTTTCCAGTCTTTCAGAAACTGCCTTTTCGCTTTGTTTTTGTGCCCTGGTCTCGGAACCTGAGCTTCAGCGACGGAGCTAAATGAATTCAGGGTGAGATACCCCTCCCCCAAGCCGTACTCTAAAAATTTTGGCTGAATGTCTAAAGAAGCTACGAGCACCCGGAGGCCTTTAAGGAAAACAGTCTACTGGCTGCGCACAGCTGCATTTGGGGGCAGGGAGGGGGAGGTGCTGGAGAGACCAAACAGGTGAGTGGTTTCTTCGGGATTGATAAAAGAAGGTGGGGGCAGCATTTAATAATGTTGATATATCTTTGTAAAGCACAGCCACAGTTTTCAAAGTTCTTTCTTGTGTGCTGTGATTTCATCCCATAGTGCCCCAGATGGCTGAGCAAGGCCCTGCTCTCTTTTCCGTTACAAGATCACCTCTCGTCACTAGTGTTTATTGCAGAACAGATATGTTGGTCAAAGGGCTAGCTGGGGCATTTCAACTGATTCTTCCAAGTATTGGGCCTGCTTTTTTTTTTTTTTTTCCATGAAGATTGAGCTAATCCTGGGCGAGGCTGGAGAGGGGTGGCAGTATAATGGAATTTCAGGTTCTGGAGTCTGGCACACTAGGTTGGAATTTCCTCTCTGTCACTTACTGGCTTTGTGACCTCGAGCTAGTTACTTACCCTGACATGATCTCTGTTTTCCACCTGTAAAATGGGATCAGAGCTCCCAACTTATTAGGACTGTTTGAGATTCCATTTTGTTTCTTGTTGTAACAGGAGGCAACTCACTGAGACTTGCTGTGGGCCAGGCACTGCTAGGTGGTTTACTTGCATCATCATTAAACTCAGTATTATTTGCAAGGTAGATTCTATTATTAACTCTGATTTACAAGCTCAGAAAACAGGGAGGTTAAATAACTTGCCCAGGGTCACACAGCCATTAGAGACAGAACTGGGATCTGAATCTAGTAAGTGTGCTTTTTTTTTTTTTTTTTTGGCGGTACGCAGGCCCCTCACTGCTGTGGCCTCTCCCGTTGTGGAGCACAGGCTCTGGATGCACAGGCTCAGCGGCCATGCTTGCGGGCCCAGCCGCTCTGCGGCATGTGGGATCCTCCTGGACCGGGGCACGAACCCGCGTCCCCTGCATCGGCAGGCGGACTCTCAACCACTGCGCCACCGGGGAAGCCCGGTAAGTCTGCTTTGAATGTTGCCTTGACAAGCTTAAGTTCCCAGAGGTGGTTTGGGGTGCTCAAATTTTCCATCAGCGCCCCCCCCATTTGTTACAAAACATACAATCTCACGTAAAGTGCTATGCAATTACATCTTCATAACCAACCCCCATGCTCCCCTTCCAAACAGATTGTGCCATTGAATTTTTCCATATACAGAAGTTGTGGATCTGCCACTGCCACAGACTGTAGCATAAATATGCCGTACGGTGTGTAGAACACAGTGTCAGGTTCACAGGAAGCCATCGGTAAGCGTTGGTTATTATTGGTGTTGATATTAATGTTGATACTATTGCTGGTTAACGTGTGGAAGTACTTTGCAAGTTGCATAGAATGTAAGGATCCCTACTCATCACTATTACTAGTAATTATAATAAAGTTCAGTTGAAGCAACAAGAAGTATTTTATGTATTTAGTTGCACCGGTTCTATATTTGCAGCATGCGGGCTACATAGTTGTGGCATGCAAACTCCCAGTTGCAGCATGCATGTGGGATCTAGGTCCCAGACGGGGGATCGAACCCAGGCCCCCTGCATTAGGAGTGTGGAGTCTTCTCCACTGCACCACCAGGGAAGTAAGTCCCAAGAAGTATTTATTTTTATTTTGACACTTGACCTTCAGAACCTGTTTTCCGCATCCAGCCCTCCCAAGCACCCCTATTTCCCACTCATTCTGGGGCCCTAGGTGCAAAAGAAGGTGAGTTTTTAAGGATACGGAGAAAGGGGGAAGGAAGAGCCCTAGGGAGCCCCTCTTTCATCTCAAAGCAGCCAGATTTCAGTTTTTGCAAAACAGTGAGCTCACTGTGCACTCCCCAACAATAATAAACTTTATCTGGCCGGCTGGCTCCCGGCAGTGATTCCTCTGTAAAGAGCTGCTGGGAGCATTGCCTCACCCTCCCAGACGTCAACCCTCCCCACACCACAGCTACCCTGGAGTGAGTCAAAACATAGGGCTAGGAAATGGAGTGACATTCCCACCAGCCTGCGGCTTGAGGCTGCTTAGCTTTGGCTTGGCTGGTTAATGTTTCTTTATATTAATATTTATTCAGTCTGTCCCTTTATTAAACCAGAAATACTGAAGAAAGCAACTTAGCCCCAACGCTCTAGCCAGGCTGCTAGAGGAAGCAAGTCGGATTCGGTGTCATAGTGTTATACTTGGTATGCATACACATATGTCTCCATCTCCTTGTCTGTCTCTTGTCTTTGCTGTTACTAAAGGAGATATATATACACACACACACACACACACACACACACACATACATGCTGGGTGTCTTCAGACACACAGTTAGAAATAAACATGCATTTAAACAAACTTCCATTACAGTCTCATAATCCTTTAATTTAAAAGACACAGCTCTCTGGATATCCTTCCCCCTCAAAGAATCACCATCACTTGTGATAAATTTCTTCTTAACTGCTTGTCTGAGATGGCTCCGTTTGGGGATGTGTCAGGGACTGTGAGAGGCAAGAACACCAATATTTGGGAGATAAATTTCCCTTGGAGAATTCCATGTGACAATACTGCGTCCACAATGGGAAGTAACTGAGCAAGGTGGGGGGGGGAGGGGGGCTTCAACCTAAGACACCAGGTGGAGAGACCCACAGATGGGACTGAACGCTGGCGGTGGGGTCTGGGGACTGGCAGAGTCAGGGATCAATCTGGCGCAGGGGGAATGCCTGCAATCTTCCCGAAGTTCCTTCCAACAGTTGCTCTCTCCACCCCCCCACTCAGCTTGCCATCTGAGCTGGCATTCTCGGAGGACCCAGCTTTAAACTGGAGCAAAAGGTCAGCTCTCCACTTGGCCTTTCCGGAGGCCACAGCCCAGCGTTAGGGGTGAGAAGGTTGCAGCGGGCTCACGCACCTCGAAGCTCCCTGCAGTCTCCCTCCTGTCCTCCTGCAGCCAGCTGGCTCGGCCTTCGAGGAGGCCAGGCTTGAACCTCGCGTCACCCCACTGCAACGTGTGGGCCAAGCTCTCAGGCAGGAGAAAGGCCTTTTTTGGTAACGCTTAAGCCCGCAGTAAGCAGGACCCGGTTCTTCGGCCCGCTAGAGACGCCTCGAAGTAGATGAAAACAAACGTGTGGGCTGGGCCCTCCTCTGGCCTCTGCCAGGGCCCCCATCCCCACGCCAGGAACCCCCCGGGCGCTGTGGGCGTGGAGGAATCAAGTCAGCACTGTGATTTACACATTTACTCCCAGGCCGCTTCCGTGGCGGAAGTATTTGCCTTTTCCTAAAGGATTAATTCTGGTATTAAAAAAAAAAAAGGATTAATTTAGGCCAGGGCATACGGTTACGCAAGAGCCACTAGATAGTGAAATCCCAGGAACAACGTGATTCGCTAAGAACCCCCGGGGAGGGGAGGCTGCGCCGCCCGCCAGGACCTGCCCAGCCTGGGGCGCGCGGGCAGCCGGGCGCTCCGTGCAAAATTGGGTGGAAGGGAAAGGAGGACGTAGCGGTTGGTGCTGGCACAGCGGCCGCTGCGAGCGATCAGATCTCCGACTGCTTTCTTCCTGAAGGGGCGGGGAGCAGGGAAGAGAAGAAAGGCGGGGGGAGTCGCGTCTGGTTCCTGCTTTCCCCGCTTCCTCTCCTAGCCAGCGTGCCAGGGCACGGGGGAGCCCAAGCGCTGTCCTCAGCAAAAGCCGGTGTGTTTTTTCAAGTTCAAAAGTAAAGGAACCCTGGAATGAGTCTCCCAGGGACCAGGCCTAGCGGGGTAAAAAGGGAAAGCGCCAGACAGGGGTGCTATTCACCGACCCGTTTGGGTTGAAACAAACACCCACACCCCAAGAAGTGTGGTAATCGGGAAGGACTTGGAGGGCGAGAGTAGGCGGAGAGGCTGGCGGGTGGCCGTGAAGGCCACAGGTGCTCACACCCTCAGACCCTCCCGCCCCACCCCGCATGCGCCTGGGCCTCAGCAGAGAGCCAGAGTGCCAGCGGGTTCCTACCGGCCCCGCACCAGAGCTGGGGATTTCCACCGCCCGGCTTCGGAGACCCGTCGCCGCCGGCGCTTTCCTGCTGGGGCCGCCAGAAGGCGAGGCCTCGGAGCGGGAAGCCCTCCCTGCTGCCTCACTGTCCCTCGGTCAAGTCAGGTACAGGCGGGTAGCCATCACTGCTGTCCCTGGTTGGGGCGGATGGGCCAGAATCGCCAAGTATTTTGACTTGCCTTTCTTAGATGGGCGGTTCAACTCGAAACCCAGGAGACAGGGAGGAAAAGAGGGCGCTTAGCATTGAGTACATATTTACATTATGTTGTTCAGCTTAGACTTGGCCGACCCTAAATAGCTGTGTGACCTTGAGCAAATCACTTGGACTTCTATTTCTTAGTCTGTAAAATGGGAATAATTGCACTGCCTCATTGGTCTGTGTGGAAGATAAATATTATAATGTACTCAATAAAATGGAAGAGATTATGAACAATATAATGACCAACATTTGTCTAGAGCTCCGAAGGGCATTCCCAGACATTATCTCACCAGTCTGCACACCAGCCCTGTGAGGTAGGTGTTACTTTCATCACCCTCCTGTATAGGTGAGGAAGGCAGGTCCAGAGCTAGTCCGGAGTTGTTGGAAACCAAGTTCTCTGGCTCTAAACTCAGCGTTCCTTCTTCTGTTCCACGGTGCTAGCCTTTTGGGGGGTGGGAGTGGAGGTGGGGGGTGTCCTAGCTGTCTGTAAGGAACTACAAGAAAGTAAAACTCACACAGGAGTAGCAAGTGAAGAATGCCACTACTGTCCTAGTAGATGTGAGATTATGCATAAATTAGCACCAGTTTGGGGGGAGTTAAAATCAGTCACCATTCAGCTTTGAGCAAAATTGTGTAGCTATGATTCCCTGGCATCCCCTGAGAGCTTCCTGGGTTTTCTATACCCTGGACTTAGGCGGAGGTGATGGAGGAAAATGTGAAGCTCTAGAACATAGCAAAGCATCTAGGAACTTACTGAGTTACCCTTACTGAGGATAGCTACGTTTTGGAGGACCCCAGGCTACATGATGAAAGGGAAGGAAGGAAGTGGAGAAGGTACACTTTATGGTGGAAGTAGCCTCTTTCCAAAACCACAGATCACATCACACAAGTAACAAACTTTAGTTCTCAACGAATTCAGGTCATACTGACTATGCACTCACACAATAGGTACCGTCCTGTACTTGGGCTGGGGGCCACTTGACTATGGCAGACTACCCCTCAAAGCACTTCTAGCCTAGGAGAGGCATATACCCTGACAGTCAAGCCTGGCCTAGGTATCACTGGAGCCAGAAATCAAGGGAATAAGATAGACCTCAACCCTGACCCATCTAGAGGACCACCATCTAGATAACCTGAATTTCCCTCTCTGGCCAGACCCAGAGGATCCACGCCTGATGTGTCCCTATGAGTGTGAAGCTATTCTCATCACTTACATTTTGTTTCAAAGCTGAAACTTGGGTGCCAGATGGCCTGGTGGGTTTCCATTTCCCAGCTCCTAATCTTGTGCCCTTCTGTTTGCCATTCATTAGGTTATTCAACTATTTAATTAGAGAGCACTTTCTCTCTCAGTCATAGGGATCTAATGATGAACCAAGCCAGATTGGCTCCAGCCCAGAATCTAGAAGCTTCCATTTCCTCCTAGGTGTCCTTGTTTCCTGAAGCAATAGCCCCAAAGCCATCAGAAACAGTGTTCGTACAACACTCCCACCAGCCACATGACTGACTTAGAGCAATCTGCTTATTCTCTCTGAGCCTCAGTTTCCTCACCTGTCAAGTGTTGATATTAAAACCTGTTTTCCTTACTTCAGGGGCTTGCAGTGAAAATCTGTATGTTAATACCTAGGGGTGTAGAAAGGCAAGCGATTGTCAGGAGTCTCCTTTCCAGCGTTAAGCCTTTCTAGGTAAAATAGCTGGAAAAATAGAGGGCTGATCCACACTCTTCATCGTGCCTTTAGTGGGTTTCCTCCCGGCCAGCCCAGCATCTCTGTTTTTCTGGGCTGAGGACAATCAAACAAATAGTGACTGCCTCTGGACCTAAGAGCCAGAGGGAGACAATAGCAAGGTAGGCTGTCTACTCATCTCTCCTAGACGGACAAGGACTTCCCATCCCGGTCCCGCAGCAGTTGGATTTATTTGGGGCTTTTACTTTTCTGTTTTGGTCAATTTGGAATGAAAAGAGGCAATGACCTCTTCTTTAAAAAACACAGAACTAGGCAGGGAGTGTGCTGGGCCTGAGTGGCAGGGACTAAGGGTGTAATTACAGGTTTTTTTGTTCAGCATTTTCATGTAATTAAATCCAAAGGAAAGCGAGCCTGGCCGAGGCTGCTTGGATGCAGGGTAGACAAGAGAGGTGTGTGTGTGGGACGGGTAGAAGAGGCAGGTGAGAAAAGGGTTTGCTTTTCAGGCTGAGAAGAAGCGGGTGTCTCGCCTTTATTAATATTCTTACACTCCTTTTCCAAAAGGTAGCCGATGATTCATCTTTTATTCGGTGCCACTGCACTCTCCTCGCTGATATTTCCCAGCCGCGCGCAGCTTTCCCAGCACTGATTTCCCTTCAGCCGTAGACTCTCCCCCTCCCCACTTTTTCATATCGCCGCTTTCTGCCTGGTTGCCCACACAATAAACCCACGGCAAAATCCACAGCTAGTGTTCTTGCCTACGGAGTTTCCATACCAGCGACCTCTGACGCCGCGAAATAGTCCCTCCTTTTGTTTTGAACATCTTCTGGCTTTCCCTGTGCAGCTTTACGGTACTTCGACCACCACCGCCCCACCCAACCTTCCCCGCGGCGGCCTCGGTTTCTCCGGTGAGCCGCTCTCAGCACAGGAGCCCCAGGTGTGCCACGCCGGAGCATCCGAAATGGGTCTGAAGTCTTGGGGCACGCCGGCTCCCCTCCCCTCTCTAGCCCCTGCCCGAGCCCTCTGACGTTTCCTGGACGCTGTGAACCGGCAGCAAGAATGGATCCACTCTCTACTCACATTTTTAAGGCCAGGAAACCTGACCCACCCCAAAACCACGCGCTCCAAAGGAAGGGCAATTGCATTTTCCGGGAGGGCGGGCCTGGAGAGCCCCCTCCTCTCCTCCTCCTCCCGCAGCCCCACCAACAAGGCCCGGAGATTACCGCCCGCCCACCTACCCACCCCTTAACGCCACCTTCACCTACTCTTCCCAAGAACAGATTGTTTATCAGAACGGGCAGCCAAGAACCCTACTCCTGTTTCTTCCCTCTGCCAGA
>NW_020172456.1:3004098-3005693 GCF_003031525.2 Neophocaena asiaeorientalis asiaeorientalis | reverse complement strand
TGGAAAGAAGGGGAGGGGGAAGCAATTTATGTACTTTTCTAAGGCAGCTAGTAAAATTCCTAGGGGAGAACAAATGCCAAAATGACTGTCTTGGTGTGTTTTAGACCAGATCGTCAGGGTGAGTCACATCAGGACTTTGCACTGGACCTGCAGCCTGCAAGCCAGGGACGGGCACACAAAACATCCCTGCGGCTGGGAGGTATCCTTCTGAAGGAGGCAAGAGATAGATATTTACTCTTGCCAGGTTCTTCTCCACCAGGATTTTTTCTCAAATTCATTGCAAGATGGATTTAAAAAAACAGTCTTGATAAATAAAAACCAGGGGGGCTTCCCTGGTGGCACAGTGGTTGGGAGTCTGCCTGCCAATGCAGGGGACACGGGTTCGAGCCCTGGTCTGGGAGGATCCCACATGCCGCGGAGCAACTGAGCCCGTGCGCCACAACTGCTGAGCCCGCATGCCTAGAGCCCGTGCTCCGTAACGGGAGAGGCCACCACAATGAGAGGCCTGTGCACTGCAACGAGGAGTAGCCCTCGCTCGCCGCAACTACAGAAAGCCCGTGAGCAGCAACGAAGATCCAACGCAGCACCCCCCCCCCAAAAAAAACAAAAAAAAACAGGGATAGAAAATGCCCCATAAAACATGGCCCCCAAAGGGAAGGTGCAAAACCCATTTGATCCAAGATATAGATATCTCCACCCTGGATTTTTTTTTCCTTTGCTTTACAACTCTGCAGACATTAGGTTAGCAAAAGGTAATAAATAGTCCTTGCACAGCAAGGTCTGGACTAGTGAAAACAGTTTACTGAAATTAATGGGCCTCGTTTGAACCAAAACCTCCACTTTGGAATTAATGCCAGACATAGTTTTCCTGAACTCTTTCCAACCACCTAAGCAGCAGACAATTTTCATTCTATTTGTGCTGGAAAATAAAGCCCGGGCCCTTGATCTCAGTATAGATTATGATTAAAAAAAAAATATTTAGCACAGTGAACGCTATGCCAATTTCCAGTTTCTGCTGGTAGAAGCCCTTGTGCTCTGGGCTGTGCCTGACAGAAGTTATCTGGTAAACTTTCCATTGAAAACCATCTCCGAGCTCTCTCCCCATCGGTGGCCTCAGAGCTCTCACCACGACACCCGAGAGATTCAAGGAAAGCTCCAGAAACAGACTCGGTTCTCAATAACAACCCTTTTCCCCAGGGCTCTTGGAAAGGCTGGATCTGAACAACACTGCCTGCATGACCTCAATTCCCCACCCAAAAGGAAGCTCCAAAGCACCCAACCGAATCCCCCATCCCCCGCCGCCCGGGCCCCGGTACTCAGGGTGTCTACAGTTCTGAAGCTGCTTTTATTTTTATTAATGTATTTTTAAGGCTGAAAGGCACACACGCACACACCCCACATAGGTTCACACCCAGTGGTTCTGGCAGGTACAGCGGAGACCCGGTGCCCCGGCTGTCAGTGTCTGATCCCAGCCGGCCCTCCCTCCCCCAATTATTAATAAAAGCCCTGTCATGGGTAGCCGGCGTTCTGGTTTTCATTGTACAGTCTGCACTGGTGACACAGGACATGTGGAAAATTTTGAGAGCAGTGGGGTG
>NW_020172456.1:2991411-3003753 GCF_003031525.2 Neophocaena asiaeorientalis asiaeorientalis | reverse complement strand
GGAGGGAGGGGAGCGAGTTACTTTTTAGCTTCCGCTAAGTACTTGGCAGCTCGCCAGGCCCGGAGGATTCTGGGAAACGAAAGCCTCCCCAGTATAAACCGCCAGCTTTAAGCAGCCCTGACAGTTATGCTCCTTCCAAACTTGGCAGCCGTTCAAAGTGTTCTTTCATTTGAAATGCTGGAAGCCTGCCATGTGCAATGCAGATTTGCTGTGCCTGTGCGCAGAAGGAACTGATAAATGCCGTTGCGGTTGCCATGGGGACAGGAGGCTATCAGAATGGCCTTGTGATCCGCAGCCTCTCAGCTCGGCAGGCTCTCGCTCTGCCTCCCGCCCCTCCTCCCTCTAGTCAGTGAGATGGTGAAATAAATGTTCTGGAAAAAGATTAACCCTCCCCGCTCCGGTGCCGAAGCCGAAGCGGAGATTAACCCCTAGGCACTTCCCTGGCCTTAAATGCCAACCGGGACCACCGGCCTCGGCACCGTCCTTGGGCGGGTCACCATACTCCCCACCAGCCACCCAAGCAATCCCCTCCCCAAGCCCTGCTTCCCGCTCCCTGGGGGCTCTCACAAAGCTGTGTTTTTAATAGAGCTTTTCAGTAAGCCCAAGTCTAAGTCTTTGAGTCATCACCACCCGGATGTAAACACGGCAGCCCTACATTCTGCGCAGTCTGCATGTATTTTATCTTTTTAATAATATTTAGCCGGCAACTTCAAACAGCAAGGATGCCAGATATTTTAGCCAGCAACTTACATCATACAGCATCCATCTTGGGGAGAGTGGCTGCCTGTCCTTTCCTTGTTCTCTCCCTACCCTGAGACCTCAGGAAATCTAGGTCTTTCTGAAGGCACGGTATTGCAGCAACCGAGTCCCTTAGAACCATGGGCTTTAGAATGAGCATGACATCACCCTGGGCAACAACAGAGGATACGTTCCTGTCTGAGACGAGACATCGGGTGACTGGAGGTGAAACAGGTCTTTCATTTACGCTGAGTGTTAGGGTGTGTCTGCCATTTGAAATACAGTCTGATTCAATGTACAGAAACAAAATAGCACGCTCAGATTTGGTACATGTTCAGGTCTATAATGCCAACTCTCCGGGTGGCCTGTTTAATGGGGGGAAAAAAATGAAATACTCCATTCCAGCCAAGGCCTGTGGAGGCCAAGGAGGTTTAGCGATTCATTTACATTGAGCAGTATTCCCTCTCAACCCAACTCGCTAGTTCCTGAAGGTTTCCTGAACCTAAACCTTCGTTAACATCCCAGGAAGAGAACATATTTTTCCTGTGGCTTTCAATATTTTCTGCTAAATATATTCCAGCACACTGTTTATCTAGGGTTTCAGCTTTCAGACCTTTATGTACTTTTGACACCTTGAGGCTGTTCCACTGAAAAATGGTATATGTTTATTAAAGAGGACTTTATGTGCTGGGCGTTAAGGCAGTAGGAATTTCTGTTGGGTCTGTCTATAGAATGAAGGCTTCGGGATAAGATCCAAGTCAGAGGCCTGTTTGGTTTGTGAAGCCCTTTTGACAAAGTGGGCTCCACATAGCTCACTCAGACCCTTGAATACCACAGAAGGTTGAACCAAATGAGGTATTTCTTCATAAGTGCACGGCTGACAACGGAGGCCGGCCGGCCGGGAGAAAGACGGAAAATGCCCCAGCTTCCTGGGGCTAAGCTGCGGTGTCTTTTAACCCGCCTCTCTCTGGGTGTCTGCTTCTGATCGTCATGGCAGTTCTGGCCAGGGCGTTCTGTTTCGCTGGAATTTCCTTACTTCGAGGAGCCCCTTCCAAATAAATATATTAATCAATAAAAACCATCTGCTTCACCTTGCCAGCAGGCGCAGAGCTGGCTGGGTTAGTGCTGAACGTGATTTTTAGGAGCAGTTGGCTCTTGAGATGTTTCCAGGTGGTTTTTGGCTTGGAATTAAACAGGAGTTGGAGGCAGTAATCAGGTGATTGAGAAAGCCCCTCTCTCTCCCCCATCGTCACCCCCATCCCCCCCCCTACTCGGCCCCCACCTTCCCCAGAAAATCCAGGCAGCTGAGTTTTTGGCTCTCACAGCTGCTGAGCTTTGGCAAGCCAAAAGCATATTTTGTGGTGGTGATTTCTTTCTCAGGTTGACCGGCGTGTTTCTGCACTGAGCGCAAGGGCTGTTTCCTGACTATGTGCGTGAATCAGAGGCTGGGTTTTTCATCTAGGGCTTCTGATAACAGTTTTAAGCTGGAAGGAGCAAAGCAGATCATGATGAACCCCTATCATCAGGGTCCAAAGATAAAGAATCTATCCAAAGAGCTGGCTACATAGAGCTCAGATGTACGATTTTGCGTTTTAGCCATGCCCAGAGCAGCCCGTGCCCCCAAAAGGTGGTGCCCGCGCTCACATTTCAGACACTGTCCCCCACCTTTCTCCCTCTCTCTCTCTCTCAATGTCCTTGTGGTGTCTGCTTCTTTGTTGCCTTCAAAAGTTCTTCCTTTTTTCAACCTTCCTCTCCCAAATGGGAGGATCCGAAAAAGCCATTTTGGGGCCCTTGAATGTCTTTCCAGACGGAGGCATGCCCTGAGATTCAAAACAGCCTAGACACTACCCAGTTCTGCCCATTACAGCAAGATGACGAGAGAGGGGAGTCGGTGGTGTGGCCCCTCAGTCCCAGGGCCTGAGGAGCCAGCTTCCCAGAAGTCCGTGGATTAGGAAGGTCTGCTTCAGGGGCTGCCAGGGAACAACTCCCTTTTGTTTTGCTGGCTAGCATGTGACCAGAATGCTGCCAGCTAATTTTAACCCCACCAAAGTACTGCTGGAAAAAAAATAAAAATACAACAACAACCCAAAAAATGGTCTTGCCTCTGGAGAGAGAAATGCTGTGTGCTGGATAAAAGCTTTTTCAGCCTGTGTTCCTTCCTGTTTCAGTTTCCAAACTTGCATTATCGGTAACCTGAAAAATGATGAGTTTCACCAAATTCCTGGATATTGCACAAGAGGACAATGAGATTATTTCGGGTGCTGTGAGTGTGTCTGGCACAGACCCTGGAAGCCATTGTTTTCGGGAGGGAGCCGATTTCTGGTTTCCTGGTGCTTTCCTTCTAGGGTCTCAAAGCCCCAAAGGGTACTGGGGGTGGGGGGTGCTCTCCATGGCAACCACGCAGACTGCACTCTGAAAGGACCTGGATGGGTGGGGTGGGGGGCGGTGGTGGCAGTGGCAGTGGTGGCCTTGGAGGTGTTAAAAGGTAGACGGTAGGGAGTGTTTGAAGTGGGACAGCAGGAGAAGGAAGAAGTGGAGAGAAGGAAGCTTTCACAATAGCTGGGTGGCCCCCCTGGAACTTAGGCCACCAGCTCTCCTACTAAATTTCCATATCCGTTTTCAGTACCAGGAATTAATGGAGGACTTCAGGGAGGTTCTCACCGTGGATACTGGGTTCTCAGAGCATTTCCATGGTGGTTAATTGTTGCTGTCTGGCTGGGTGGCCGACGAAGCTGGGGAAAAGGTACAGAACCTCAGGAGCCAAGAAAGGAAGAGGTTAGGATAAGATAGAGTGTAGCTCGGCAGCTACTGCCGGCTATTCTAAAACCAGGTAGTGCCGTGGGCTATCGTTAATCTGAGGGTCTACAGCGCAGTCCCAGAAGATAATATGACGGCAAAGAGACTGAGGGGAAAGACCCCAGTTAAGGCTGCAGCACTCCTGGCAACCAGGTCGGCTTGGTGGCATTTGTCCTAACAGCTGCTGAGGGCTTCAGCTGCCTAAAAAGCCATTTGCTCAGGCTTGCCCTGTCTGGCAACTTCTATGCATTTAAAGGATCCTTGCTGGTTTCTGAGGCACCCCCTCTACACCCGAATCCTCCGGCAGACACCGTCTTCCGAAGACTAGGGAAGCTCCTGGGAGACATTCACCCCATCGTCTGCCTCTAAGCTACTGCTATAACCTTCCCACAGCAGTCAAGATCAGCTGGCAAATCCCTAAATTAAGGTTCTGATTACTCTGTTGTTCCAGAGGCTTGTTTTGAGCAAGATGCTATGCTTTAATTAAAAAGATGAGCGCTCATGAGTAAGTGAAAATATTTTCCACGCTTCACAAATATGTTTGACTTTCATTTTCTTGCATGTCACAGTAGGGGTGGGGGGGTCAGGCTGGTCAGCACTTTTATCCATGAGACCAATAAAAACCTTTCCTGTTAGCTAACAGCTGGCTCTTTGCACAGCAGAATTGTAAAGGGGATTCGAAGTCCGGAATCTGTTCCTTGGGCGTCTCTGTTTGCAGATTTCCGCCAGCATTCAGGTGTCATTAGGACACATTTCTCATTTACCTTTGCAGCCAGAGATTCCGAAATGTTTCCTAACAGCAGCGCCACAGCTGGAATGCAGCTGCTGCAGGGTGGAGCCAACACAAACTCCTTGTGGGTCAGCCGGGTGAGGGAGGGCAAGGAATCTTGGAAGGTTGGGAAAGTCCTTCTTTCTAAAGCCAGAGCTCAGGAATGAGTGGGGCCTCTGGTGTGAAAGCTTTCCAGATGGGGGAAGGAAGGGTAAGTTTTTGCCCTCTGGGTAGATTCCAAAAAATCGCTTTGGGGAGGCCAACTATTTTGAAGCTGCCTTTAAAGCAAACAGCACAAATGTTTATATTGACCTGGAAAACCCTTCCTTTTTCCTTTCCCTACAATCCAAGTCTGTTCCCTTGAATATTAATCAACAGGAACGTTTGCCCAAGCTTTTCTCCTCCCCCACCTCTTTTATTATTATTATTATTATCTTTGGTTCAAAAAACTTTTGGAAGCTTTTCCAGGCTGGAGCTATAGAATGCTTCCAGGAAAATGCATAAGGAGTGTCTATATTTTGTGTTTCTCTGGAGGGGGCTAACCGTGTTTTTCAGAGAGACTGAGCTGGGGGCAGCCAGGTCTTGTGCAAGAGGCCAGCCAAGCAAAAGGGCAGACGGTACCAGAAAGATCTGTGCACATCCAAAAGCACTGAGACGAAGGTACGGTTTAGCTGGCCCGCCTGTTCTCTTCTTTCAGTCTTTTATTACCGCAGCTGCCTCAATGTCAGTTTGTGCGAGAAGCACCCCATCTCCAGTAGATGACCTGAGAACAGCTGGGTGTCAGGGTTTGAACTTCATTCTCAAGTTAACAGCACTTGGAATTTCTGCCTAAAGAACACTTGGACATTTAGCTGGAAAGGTGCAGGAGGTCAATACTCACCCAGCAGGCAGGGATCCCACCCAGGCATGGAATGTAATGGGCATAAGGTGTCCTGGGGCTCTTGCTGCCAAGGGTGGTGTCAGCCTCCAGCCCATGCCAGCACAGCTCCCCTTGGGCCCAGAAACACAAACACAGCTGCATGCATGCACGTATCGGAAACATCTGTACACAAAACCAGAAAGCGCATACATGAGGCCCGAGGGCGATGGGGACTCACAGGACCCCTCACTGGTAGTCACAGCTCTTGAAAGCAAAGGTAGCGGGGCTTTCCTGGAAATACACTCCACTTAGGCTGGTTCATGAGAAAAGGAACAGAAATAGCTCCATAGGAGGGCCGCCCCAGATGAGGGCAGAGCTGCCCCAGCCAGTCTCCAGTGCAAAGGCTGCTTCCTCCTGGGTCATCCCCTGTGGCTGTGAGGGCCCAGAGACCTCAGGAGAGGAAGGGGCAAGCAGGGGTCTGCAGTGCTGGAAACTAGAGGACACAGCTTCTGGCTCTCCTCGGCCCATGAGCTTGAAGACTATTTACCAGTAACACTGTCATGGTTCCTGCAATAGAATCTCTTTCCTTTCCGCCCAAGGGACACAGTGACTCCAGAAGGCATCTCACCCCGCAGCGGGCTGGGAAGGTGCTTAACAGCCCAGACTTTGGAATATTAATAACAACGATGATAGACACAGCTAATACTCATTGGGAGCCTCTTCTGTGTCTGGCATTGTGCCGAGAGTTTTAATGCATTCTCTATTCTAATCCACACCTAATGAAGGGGTTCCGTTATTTTCCCCACTGTATAGATAAAGAAAAGGAAGCTCAGAGAGGTTAAGCAACCTGTCCCAGGACACACAGCTAGTAAGTGGTGGCTGCAGTTAGAACTCAGGGTTGCCTTACTCTAGAGCAGCGGTCCCCTACCTTTTTGGCACCAGGGACCAGTTTATTGGAAGACAATTTTTCCACGGCCGGAGGGAGGGGTGGGGTGGTGGTTCCGGCGGTAACGCGAGCTGCCCACCACTTCACTTGCTGCCCGCCACTCACCTCCAGCTGTGCGGCCCGGTTCCTAACAGGCCGTGGACCACTTCCGGTCCTCGGCCCCGGGGGTTGGGGACCCCTGCTCTAGAGTCCTTATCAGACAGACCTGAGTTTGAATCGTTAAGTTGGCTTTGTGTGACTGTGTGGCCCGTGCCAACCTCCAGGTTCCTTCCCTGTTCCCATAAATTAAACACATCAAATGCTGGCAATTTCATGTAATTTAGCCTAAACCTTCTTTATTAGATTGTTGTAAGAATTAAATAAGATAATGTATATAGAGTACTTAGCAGAGCGCCTAGAATATAGTAAACACTCAATGCTACCTTTTAGTAACAGTCTCAGAGTCAGTATGTTTGTTCTGTATGGATACATTAATCAAGTTATTCATAGTCTCTGTGGGTTTTCTCAAGCCCTTGGAAGGTCCCGCACATCCCTGTGTGGCACATTGGGCCCCAAGAACAGCTGGACGCAGTGCTGATGAGGGGAGAACTCCTTCTCATTCCTCCTCTGTGACTGAACTTGTGTCGGGATCCACACGTCTGGAGCACGCATCTGTGTCTTAGCCGTTGATTCCTCTCTTCCATGTTGCCTACTCACGTTCACTTGGGTTCATTAGGGGTTCCAAGGTCTTCAAAATCATTCAAATCTGATTGCTTTACTTTCCTGCTTAAAAATCTTCCAGGTGCCTAACAGAATCAAGACAAACTCCTTAGTTTGGAAGGCGAGGCCCCTGGAAAACTGCCTCCCACCCGCCTTTCTGTCTCTTCCTGCCCCGTGCCTTTCCAGGGCTCTTTTCTCTGCCTAGAAAGAATGCTTTCCCCTCTTCTTCTTTGAGCAAACTTCTGTGTATCTTTCAAAACCCAACTCAGTTTTTACCTTTCCTGTGAAAGGTAAAAACTTTACCTTTCCTGGTCTCCCACATTTCCCTGCTCTTACTTCAATGACAGTCTGCATGTATCACAAAGAACTGTAGTTATCTGTTCATACAACTCCCCCACTGGGGACTCATGAAGTTCAAGTCTAGGGCTTACCTTTCTATCCCCAAGTCACCTAGAAGGCCCTAAATAAATGCTAGTAAATACATACCTTAATGTAAACTCTTATGACATAATTTTATTGGCAGTAAAATAATATATGAGTGTATATATTATATATGAGTGTATCTGTATATTATTTATACAGATACACTCATGAAACCCTCCCTTGTTTCAGCAAGAATTTGAAGTAGATGTGCGTATAACAGTCTTTCTTACTCACAAGCAGATGTAGACTAGTGCTTGGTGCATCCTACGGTAGAAAGAGCTCGGACTTTAGAGTCAAACATTTCTGGGTTCAGATCCTAACTTGGCCTCTTACTGTGACTTTAAGTCATTGCTTCATCTCTCTTAGCTTCGGTTTTCCCATCTGTAAAATGGAGATAACAGTAATGACCTGTGTGGCAGACATTGTTCATTACCACCCAATAGTCACTCCTGCTTTCTTCCTTAGTGCCCTAAATTTTTTTTTTCAGGAATCCACTCCCTCTTCCTCATGCCCAGGGTGGGAAAGGGGGAAATCCTGATGAGTCTAAACAAATCTTGGTATAATGTTCCCCTTGCCAGTGATTCTTTTTGGGATGGATCTGTGACTCAGTTCTGGCCAATGAGATGTAGGGAGGGATCTTTGAGGGGTTTGTCTAGAGAGTTGTTCTAGGAAATATTCCCCTCCTCTTAAAACATGAGAGAAACAGTTGTCCTTCTGCAGCTGGACGTTATGTCTGGAGTGATGGCTGGGGCCACAGCAGCCATCTTGTTGTGATGAAGGCAACTACTCAGAGAGTCAAGCCAACACACTAAAGACGACGGAATGGAATCGTGGAAAGAACTGGGGTCCTGGTGCCACATTCAGCACCTAGAGCCACCCATCTCTGGACTTTTTCCTGAGATCATCCGTTCCTTCACTGTTCAGTGAGGGACCCCTAGCTCAATCCAGTAATGTTAAGGTAGCTGTTACTTGCAGCTAAAAGGATTCTAACAGATCAACTTCATGGAGTTGTGGTAATGACTAAATAAAATAAAGTTGATAAAGTATCTAACACAGTGCCTGGCATGTTTGGTTCTTAACAAAGATTAAAGACCTTCCTGCTAAGACATTCTGAGGTGAATGCATGAATGACCCCAAAGACGTGGCAGATGGTACCGCAGTAAGGTTTAAAGCAGTGCAGAGGTGGGTGGGCACTGGAATGACAACGAAGATGACGATGAGAGTGAAATTTAAACATTATGTTAGGAAGTGTCCTGATGGAGCTTCTTGGGGCTGTAACTGTGGTTTTCCTTTGTACTTCTCAAGCCTCCTCTTACTCCGGTCAGAGTTAAACACTGCACAACACAGGCTTTTCTAATTGTGGGCAGCCACACTTGTGCAATCGGGGTGGTCCCTGATTACCCTGGGGCATGGAAGCCCTGCTCCGGGATGAAGCCTAGAGTGTAATTTGTAGCTCCAGGAGGAGCCAAGATTCGGAAGCAGAACTAACATACCCACGCCACGTAGAACATGGTCTACCACTGACAAAAGGCACACAACACCCCTCCCTTCAAGAATGTCTGGGGAGGCCCCGCAGACTCCTGCAGCTTGAAAGGCCTGCCTTTGGGGGCCTTGGGGCCGGGCGTCCCACCTAGCTTTTGGCCGGCTAACCAGGCCAGAGTTTTCCTCCACTCCAGTGTGTGGAGCGCTCAGCCACACCAGTGTCTGCCAGACTCATGTCCGCCCGTCTGCGTGGGCGGCCCTGGCAGCAGGGTACGGAGCAGGGTTTGTGCGAGGACACTGTGGCCCCTGCAGCAGGGTTACGGGGGAGGCAGTGTCACCTCAGGGGCAAGCCAAGAGCGAACCTGGATGAGGTGGGGAGCAGAAAGCTGCACACCCAAGGCATCCTCGGCCCCCTTTTCGAAGGCCCTCTTCCCCTTAGAAGCCAGTTCCAGGCCCCCTTTCCCTCCAGCTGCCCTCTGGCTGTTTTCTTCCTGCTGGGCCCCTCCCCTGCCCAGCCAAGTTCAGCATGGCCCTGCTTCCTGGCACTGACATTCATTCTGTCCACCAAATATTTATTTAGACTATTCTATGCAAGATGCCATATTCCTGCTAGCGACTGGGGGATGAGAGAGATACAAAGAACAGCAAGATTAGACTAGAAAGGACTAATCCTAGTCCTTAGTCTAGAAAGGACTAGAAAGGACCTCAAAATGATTTTCACACTTCTCTCGGCCTCAGAACCTTCCCCCACTCCCCCTCACAAAAACCCAAGTATTTAAGAAAGAAAAAAAGCAAGATTGCTGCAGCTGAATCTGGAGCAGGGCCCCGTCCACTCTGGTCAGAGGCAGACTCCATGGACAGAGTCTGAGAAGTCCTGATCTAGACCAGAGGGGAAACTGAGGCCCAGGGAAGTGACCTCCCTGAGACACACTGCAAGTTAGCAGCTCAGCCAAGTTCAAATTCAGGTGTCTGAGTGCCTGGCCCAGGGCGTTATCCATTGTACTGCCCTACCCCTTGGCATTTGTCTCAAAGATCCGCTGGAGAGAAGAGGCAAGTCAACACAGAATAGAATGCACCTGCTACAGGCCAGTTAAAGAGCAGTGGTTCCAACACAGGGAGAGAAGCCCTCATGGCAGAGGGGCAGGAGGCCGGGCCTTGATCAAGATGGGCAGGGTTTGACATGGCAGGGATGTGGTGGGCAGTTGGGTAGTGGGAAAGAGGCAATTCCAGGCCCCAAATAACATGGTCACCGAAAGGCTGAAGAAAGCCTGGCAGCTCAGAGACCTGGGTTCCAGCCCTGGCTCTGCCATTACAAGCTGGGTGACCTTGGACCAGTGGCCTCCCCTCTCTGGGTTTGTTTCCTTGCATGTAAAATGGCAGAGGGGGTGAGCTAGCTTGTCCACTGTGACATGCTCTGATGCTTTCTCCCTTCCCATGAGGCTGGCCCTCCCCTCCCCACCATCATTACCAACGTCACCACCCAGGACACTCGCCAGTGTGTGCCAGGTGGCTGGAATTGACACCAAGAGGAAGTGTCCCTGGGTGCTCCATCAGAGCAGCACGGAGCTGGCAGACCTGCTCAAGGGGCCCGTCCAGAGCTTTGGAGAACAGTGACAAAACACGAGGAGGCTGGAACCCAGGCAGAACTGGGGCAGGAACCATTCCTCTTCTGGGAAGGGTTCTTTCTAATCCAGTCCTCTCTGGAGGCCCAGGCCTCAGCCAGTGCCCCCCATCGCCACCCCACGCCCACCACCTTGGAGCAGAAAGGGGAGGTCTCAAGGGTAGCCACTTAGCCCCAAACCTCAGTATTCTTGCTTTTAAAATGAGGTAAAAATAGAGACTTAGTATTTTTTTTAATAATTTTTTTAAACATTCTTTTTAAAAAAATTTATTTATTTTATTTGTTTATTTTTGGCTGCGTTGGGTCTTTGTTGCTGCGTGCAGGCTTTCTCTAGTCGTGGCGAGCAGGGTCTACTCTTCACTGCGGTGCACAGGCTTCTCATTGTGGTGGTTTCTCTTGTTGCAGAGCACGGGCTCTAGGTGCACAGGCTTCAGTAGCTGTGGCACGTGGGCTCAGTAGTTGTGGCGTGTGGGCTCTAGAGCACAGGCTCAGTAGTTGTGGTGCACGGGCTTAGTGGCTCCGTGGCATGTGGGATCTTCCCGGACCACGGCTCGAACCCGTGTCCCCTGAATTGACAGGCGGATTCTTAACCACTGCGCCACCAGGGAAGTCCAAAACTTAGTGTGGCTTCAGTAGTTGTGGCACGTGGGCTCAGTAGTTGTGGCGTGTGGGCTCTAGAGCACAGGCTCAGTAGTTGTGGTGCACGGGCTTAGTGGCTCCGTGGCATGTGGGATCTTCCCGGACCACGGCTCGAACCCGTGTCCCCTGAATTGACAGGCGGATTCTTAACCACTGCACCACCAGGGAAGTCCAAAACTTAGTATTATTTGTAAAATTGATCATGCTCGTCAAGTGCCTAGCACGGTGCCTGGGGTAGGAACCACTCAGTAAATATCAGATCCTATGCATTGCCAGGGGGCTGCCTGCTGGGGACGACCGCACAATCTGAAGGCTCCTGACATTAAATAGGCTGCTTCAAGTAGGGCCCCTGTGTGTGCAACACACGCTCAATCACAGGAGAGGAGAACCGCAAAGGGCACCTGGGGAGGTTGGTGAGAAGCCCACTAGAAACAATGTGTGTGCGCCCCCTGCTGGCTGGGAGCAAAGGTGCAGGCCTTCAGGCTCAGGGTGCCGGGGCCGTGAAGGGGGGGATCCTTGTTAGCACAGCATGCCGCTGCCTGGTAGATTGAACCCAGTAGTCACAGAGCACCCATGAGGTGTCACCCACCTGGCAACGCGCCAGGTTGCTGGAAGGACGACTGACAGTGAATTACAAACAAAATGAGTGACAGGTAAGCTCTGTTTCTGGAGCCGATTAATTTGAGAGTCAACCAGGCGTCAGTTCAAGCTCAGAGACCACCCCAGAAACCATCTGTGCTGGATACAGCAGTGAGCAAAATTCCTTGCATCTTGGACTTGTAGTGGATGGAGTGACCTTGGACGGGCCACATAATCCCTCTGAGCTTCAGTTTCCTCATCTGTAACACTTAAGTCTTCTCTACCCCTTGCCCCCATACAAGAGGGTAGGGACCCTAGGTGTGGATCTCAAGGACTCTGTCATCTGGGGGGAGTTGAAAGCCATCACCAACAGCCATGTCTTCCTAAGGAAAACCATCCCTTTGAACCTGGACTGCGGCTCTGGTTTATTCGGAAGGGACCCTGTCATGCTCCTGTGGCATGCCAGGCTGCCCAGGTTCTCCCACCCACCAGGTACCCCGGCAGACCCCTGGCTCTAGACCCTTCTGCTCCAGGATAATGATGGGGCCCTAACCTCTAATGAGAGACCATCGGAGTGGATGTGGGAGGATCGTGGGCATGTTACTGGGATGGCAAGTCCCCACACTGCACGATCCAGGCCACAGCGGGTATTTCTCCTTGAGTTAACTGGACTGCTTCGCCTCACAGTGTTGCCTGGTGGGGGCCTTTGCCTCCTGGATCCCTGTTCTCTCCCAGACTACTGGGAGAATCCGGTCTCACGTGGTATGATTTTGAGGGCTTGAGGAGTATAG
>NW_020172456.1:2986567-2991010 GCF_003031525.2 Neophocaena asiaeorientalis asiaeorientalis | reverse complement strand
ATTATTTTTTTTTTTTTTTTTTTTTTGCGGTACGCGGGCCTCTCACTGCTGTGGCCTCTCCTGTCGCAGAGCACAGGCTCCGGACGCGCAGGCCCAGCTGCCATGGCTCACGGGCCCAGCCTTTCCGTGGCATGTGAGATCCTCCCGGACTGGGGCACGAACCCGTGTCCCCTGCATCGGCAGGCGGACTCTCAACCACTGCGCCACCAGGGAAGCCCTCAATGAATTTTTATTAAGATCCATCATTGCTACCACAATCAACAAGTTTCCATTCCCAGTGGCCTTTACTGTAGAAGTGCACGGATGCACACACGTTTGCACGCACACACACACACAGAGCAAAGGTGAGGGTTGAAACCGATACCAGAGGAATGTTTTAACACCCGTATCAAAACTTTAGTTGCACAAGTTAGACGAAAAATCGTCTGTTTTGATTTCTATAAATATTTGTCTTGCATATTTTGTTATTAGTCCCTAAGGTACGTAAGAAGAAGGATTAGTGTTCATTAGTGTTCGGTTTATTTTTTAAGGGTGTCCGTAGTATCATCTCACACTCTGTGTGTATGTGTGCTCTTGCATTCATTCATGTAACAAGGTTTTATTGAGCTACTGCCAGGTATTGAAGCAATAGCAGTAAATAAAACAGACACAAGTCCCACACAGAGCTTACATTCTACTCTGTGTGTGTGTGTGTGTGTGTGTGTTGACAGAAAAATAAATAAGCAGGTGGCACAAACATGACATTTGCTGGTAATATGTGCTATGGAGAAAACTAAAGCAAAAGAGGGGGTTTGGGTGCCCCAGGATAGGGGAGTAATTTAAATGGAGTGGTCAGGGAAGACCTCATTAAAAAGGTGACATTTAAGTAAAGATCTAAAGGAGGTGAGAGAGTGGACCATGTCGTTATTTAGTAAAAGAGGCTTCCAGGCAGAGGAAATGGTGATGCAAGGGCCCTGACGCTGGAACATGCCTGATGACAGAGAAGCCATCCTGGAGAGAACAAGGAAGGGGAATAGGACATGTGGTCAGAGAGGGAAAGGGGAGGAGCAGGTGGTGTTGGGCTTTGAGGGCCATTGGGAGGACACTGGTGTTTACTCTGAGTGAGAGGGAGCCATTGCAGGGTTTTCAGCAGACGGGTGACATCGTCTGTCCTGCACTGGAACAGGATCATTCTGTCAGGAGAACGGCGGGAAAGCAGGGGGACCAGGCTATTGGAGGGATAGAGGCAAAGGGATGGTGGCTGGAACCAGGCGGGTGGTAGCAAGGTTAGTGAGAAGGGATCCATTTCTGGATGCAGCCTGAAGTCAGGGCAGGTTGCACAAGTTAGATGAAAAATCATCTGTTTTGATTTCTATAAATATTTCGAATATTTTGTTATTAGTCCCTAAGGTTTGTGGGAAGAAGAATTAGTGTCCATACACACAAATATGCTTGACACAGCAACGAGCGAGTCCACTGCGAGGCCCCACCCAGCTCCTAAGGTAAGGACCCTCACACCCCACAGGGGGAATGGTGACAATGGTCCTTCCCTCACAGGTGTGTTGTGAGGACAATACATGCAAAGTACTTAGCAAACTCTTTGGACTTGATGAAGAGGAGTTATTTTTATTAATGAAGCATGTTCAAGGGTCCTCCACACCCTTTTTCCAACCTGTGTAGGTAATTTCATCCCTCTTCTGAAAGTTCAGGAATTAGCACCTGCCTTGTAAATAGGACACGACAAAACACTACTTAGAGACATATGGTGGGGAGAGGTTAATCAGGGTAGGCTTCCTGGAGGAGGAGCTTGGCTGACTTCCTCTCTTTTCAGGCAAAGAAACGAAGGCTCAGTGACATTAAATAACTTGCCTGAGGTCACAAAGCTAGAAACTGGCAGAAAAGGACATCCATGCTTTTCTGGCTCAGAAGCCACTGCTCTTAGCCCGTGTGCTGCCATGGTGACAGGCCATTCCCATCAGAGGAGAATGATGGCCGTTCACGTGAGGACCTGGGACAAGAGGATCCGAATGGCCATCACTCAGTCTGGGTGGAGCAGAGGTATGGGAACCTTGGCGCGGCTTCAGTAATAATCACAGATTATGATTATCTGGTGAGCAGAGCCGTGTGCCAGGCCCCGGGCACCAGGTCTGAGATGCACGATTTCATTTAACCCTCAGTTTGCGGAGGAAGAAACTGAGGTCTGACAAGTGTACTGGTCTCACTTATGGGTGTCAGAACTGAGACAAGAACCCAAGCTTTTCTTTTATCTACTGCTGTGTAACAGTGGACTTGAGATGTTAGCGGCTTTAAACAACAACGCGCTTGTTCTTATGATTTTGTGAGTCAGGAATCTGGGCAGGGCTCGACCTGTTGGTTCTTCTCCTCCACGTGGCATTAGCTGGGATCATTCTGCACTGGCAGCGGGACTGGGAGGGAAGGGCCGAGAAGGCTTATTCACATGCCTGCCAGCTCGGCGCTCCTCTACATGGCCTCCCCCGTGCGGCCAGCATGGTGGCTTCAGGGTGGTTGGTTTCTTACATGGCAGCTGGCTTCCACAGGATGAAAGCAGAGGCTGCCAGGCTCCTTAGGGGCCAGCCATGGAGCTGGCATAGCATCACTTGCACTGAATTCTACTGGTCAAAGCAAGTCCTGTGGCCAGTCCAAGTTCAGGAGGAAGGAAACAGATTTCTCCTCTAGATGGACACAGCAGCACGCTCATTCTGGAATGCGAGATGCTTGTGGCCACGGTGAGAGACTAACAAGCATCCCCAGCTTCTCCACTGGCAGCCTTCCTCCCATGTCTAATTCCAGGAAGCTCTCATTTCCAGGGATTTGCTAAAGCCCACCAGGCCCCCACCACGAGCCACATGCCTATGTTTCGTCTTACCTGGCCCTCCAGCCCAATGACTGCTTCATGCTCTGAGCCTGGCTTTACAAGAATTTATCTTATCTTGTTTTCTCCAAGGCAAGCACCATTTTCCCCTGCTTCCCAGGGGCCCCATCACCTGAGTTAGCCTGAGCATGTCTTGTTCTCAGGACCCTAAAAGAACCGAACATGTGACTTGCAGACAGTCAGCCACCTGAACGAGAGTGGGTTGGATTCATCTTTGCAGAGCCAGCACCAGCACTGAGTTTCCCCCAGAAGAAGAGCTCCGTAAACAGGACTTTCTGGCACCAAAATTCACACGCTTGGGCCCTGAACCCAGGAAAAGAGAGTCTTACCTCTCCAGGATCAGCAGCGTCATCACCTGGAAATGTGTCTAGGGTTGTGGCCCTCCCATCCTACCTCCTGAACCAGAACTTGTATTTTAACAAAAACCCAAGTGATTCATATGCGTGTTCAAGTTTGAGGCAATCGAGGTAGCAGTTCCCAAGGTAAAGAACAGGAACAGGCTGGGAAGACAGATGCCCGTTGAGCCCATCTGGAATGATAAGGCATGGGTCTCACCCTTGGCTGATGGTTAGAATCACCTGTGGTCCTTTAAAAAAAAATCCTGATGCCCAGTGTGCACCCCAGTCAATTAAGTCTTACACCCCTGGGGGTGGAGCCCAGGCAACAGAATTTTCTAAAATCTCCTTAAGTGATCTCATTGTGCAGTCAGGGTGGGGAGCCACGGGGTTAGGGTATTGTTTCTTAAAGTGTAGTCTGCAGATCATCTATGCCCAAATCACTTGAGACACTGATTAGATATGTAGATTCCTGGGTCCCACACCCGGTTCTTGAGTCTAAATATCCGGGAGCATGGCGCAGGAATCCACATTTCTAACCATCTCCCTAGATGATTTGAATGTGCACTAAGTTAGAGACCATTGGTTTAGGGCCCTGAATAAGCGACAACAACGGCAATGGTGTTTCTAAATGCTACAAAGTATAATGTGCAAAAATTAGAAGATATAGGTGAGTAAAAGTAGGAAACAAAAAAAGTCTGTACTCCTTCTGTCTAGGGATGATTGGGGGCCCCCTCGGCACCCACTCTAGAGAAGGGAAGGAGCCTCCCTCCCCTAGGGAAGCTGCCACCCTTTGCTGGGTCGGCTGTGATTTGGGCTCTGTTTCGCTGGCAGGGTGGAGCCTGTTCTCTGGCCCGGACAGAATTATTGCCTCAAATCACATGGCTGACTATCAGTTACTAGTGTCCATGTGAGAGCATATGTGTGTGTGTGTGTGTGTGTGTGTGTGTGTGTGTGTGTGTGTGTATAAGTGTCTTTGCAAATCATTAAGGGTCGTAATTCTGGATTATCGTTGATTAACGAGAGGGAGGTCTGGTACCTCCAGCAGCCGGGATGGCAGCCCCACAATTATGTCCCAGCTGATCAGTAACTGGCGCATCACAAGATTTCTCTCTCCGCTGCTCCTCCCAGCCTCTCCTCCCGACTCCGCAATTAGCGCCATTGCTCATTCCCTTCCAGCCTGGGCTGAGTTCAGAGGCCTGCTCCCTGGCAAGTGGGTGCGGCAGGGCTGGCTTT
>NW_020172456.1:2976583-2986393 GCF_003031525.2 Neophocaena asiaeorientalis asiaeorientalis | reverse complement strand
TGGGGGGGGTGGGGGGGTTATGGAGCTGGCAGGAACTACCTGGGCCCGCCTTATCGTTCATTATCCTTCCCAGGAAGCCCAGGGGCCATTCTCTGAGCTCCCTGCCCCTCCCCCACTGCATGGACTGGGAAACTGAGACCCAGAGAACGAAAATAGCAAATTAGGAAAAGAAAATCCAAGACCACTAATTCAGAACAGCAAGGTAACATGAATCCAGCCCCACAGAGCCAAGGAAAGAGCAAAGTTACAGAAGGAACTCCTCCCCACCATCACTCCCACCCTGCGGAGGCTGTCACCTCCCAAGCCAACACTGCTTCTCTCAGTTTCCCCGAGCAACGCAAGCTTTTGATACCCCAACTCCCGGGGTTTGGGAGGAACTGCCCTGAGGAACGTGTGGTGTTAATTCAAGGCGGCAAAATCACCCACCTGGATTATGGCAATGGCCTCCTCACTGTTCCCCACACTTCTACATGGGGCCCCCAATATCCATCACGCTGGAGACACAGGGATCTTTATAACGCCTAGTCTTACTGCTGATGAGATACCATCCTTCCACGCGATGTTACTCCCCATTGCTCTCAGGATAAAGTCTGGGTCCCCAGTCCCCTTTCTGGCTCCACCCCACTTGCTCTCTCTGCCCAGCACGGACCCCTCAGTGCTCTAGCTCCCTCCCACCACCTTGTCCTTCACCCAATCTGATCCCTCTACCTGGTACCCTTTCCCCTCCTCCCATCATGTTTCACCTGGGCACACACCTGCGGGGGAGGCAATGATGCTTACACCCATACTTGGGCTCCATTGCTCAGAAAGGGGTTCTGCCCTCACTGGAGACCAGCAGTGACAGAAGCAGGAACTTTCAGGATGGCTTTAGTTAGTTTAGCAGGGGTGCGAGAGGATGGGGAAGGCGGGGCCGTTCTGGAAAACTTCCACATGAAAGCCTCTCCCGTGGCTGCAGAGCCACCAGGCAGTTTGTTTCTGAGCCTTGCAGCTGTCTTGGCCATTTTCATTTTTATCTACTTAGGGTGGTCAGCAGGTCACGGCAAGCGGGAGATGCAATGCTAATGACTCCGGCTCCACGTGGCAACCATTCAGGAAAAAGCTGCAATGTTCTCTCTGCCACATTAATCAGAGAAACACATCAAGAGCTGTTGCGTGGAGACAGCTTTCCTCCCAGTACCTGCCATGCATACTAATCACCACCCGCTCCTGGCGGTGAGTCAGCTCCATGCCAGGCAGGCAGTGAGGGAAGGTCAGAAACGCCCGCTCCAAGCACGTGGGGACAGGCAGAAGGGCGGCAGCCATGTCCCCACCCCGCAGACACACACTGCCCGCAACCGTCATTGAGCCCGGGCAGGTGGGCACAGAAAATTCTGGGAAAGTCCATCCAAATGCAGGCTCTGGGTTAATTCCTTCGTCTAGGTCTTACCCAAGTCTACCAGAGGGAACTCTCCAGAAGCTGATCCCTGGACAGAGTCTGATAAAAGCAAGAAGGGTCTCACTGCCAGGTACTTTGATAACAATAAGACATAATTTTAGATAGCACTTAACATGTGGCAGGCATACATGTAAGCATTCTAGATGGATTACTCAGTTAATCCTCATATAACTCTGTGAACTGGGTACCCTTACTAGTCTCATTGTATAGATGAGCAAGGAAACACACAGAGAGGTTAAGTAACGAACCCAAGGTCACACAGCTAGTAACACCAGCTGGGTTTGAACCCCCGCAGCTGTGTTCCAAACCATTCCCCTCCACTTCCCCTCATTGTGCTACTAGAGCCCAGAGTCGCCTGAGCCAGTGGTTACCACGACAAGCTTCTGAGTGTCTTTTGCACGTATTCATTCATTCACTCATTCATTCATACAGCAACTATTTGTTGAGCACCTACTACGTACAAGGCACTGTGCTGGGCACCAGGGAGACAAGGGGAAACAAAACAGACGTACGCTTAAGAGGGAGACTGGCATCAATTTAACATTTTCACAAATTTATAGTAATTGCAAAATGTGATAAGTGCCATGAACAGAAGTACCAGGTCCCATGAAAGCACATGGTGGGGGACACTCACGTCTCTTGGAAAAGTCCAGGAAGGCTTCCCGAGGGAGTGACAGATGAGGGGATGGCTTACATCTGCAATTCTCAAAGGGTGGTCCCTGGATGGGCAGCATGAGATCACCTGGGAACTTGTTAGAAATGCAGATTCTTGGGGCTCACCCCAGACTTACTGAATCGGGGACTCTGGGGATGAGGCCAAGAAATCTTGAGTAAGCCCTCGGGGGGATTCTGATACCCACACAAGTTTGAGACCTACTGGCTTATGCAAAGGCCCTGAGGCAGGCAGGAGCAGGCATGCTGGAGCAACTGCAGGTGGTGTTGGGGCCGGGGATGGAGTGCCTAAGATGAGCTGGACAGGGTTTGGGTCACCTTGGCCTTGTAGGCGTCCTAAGTGGTGCAGCCCTGCATCAGCTCCCATCACCAAGAAGCCCAGTCAGAGGGTTCCTCGGCCCTGGGGACCCTCAGGAGTAGCAGGTCACCCAGGTGTCCAGTCTGGCTGAGGCGAGAGGACGGGAGTGGCTGCGTCATATGGCTTCTGACCAGTCACCTGACTTCTTGCCAATGTTTTAACTTTCAGGAAGCACTGGTGAGAAGGTGGATCCTGTGGCTGGGGAAGTACCTCCATCCTCAACGCCGGGAAAGGAACTTAGGATAGAAACTTCTCCTTATCCTCAAGAAGCATCCCAGTAAAACACCAGCAGCAGCAGGTGGCTATGACCCACTGAGTCGCGAGCTGGCTGGGTGTCGACACTGCGAGCACCTGAGCCAGGTTCATCGCAGGAGAGGGACAGGGTGAAGTTCCCTAGCTGAGCCTGGACGAACTGGATGTGGTCGCACCTGCTTGCAGAGGTGTCAGCATAGATCAGAGTTGGTGACGACCAAACAGCCTTGTTGTTGGGCTCCTTCCCATGCACCTCCCCTGCTGCAGGCCGCCCCCCTCAGAGGGGCTTCACCCCACAGGCTGTCTCCGCAGGGTCTACTGGACGACCTGGCCACCAGAGCAGGGGATGCAGGTCAGAAGGCCAGGATGGATGTTGGGTTGTTATTGGTCCGCTCCAATGTCACAGGGGCCTTTGATATGGATCCAGGTCACGTCCAGCTCTCCCAGCCAGGGTTCCTCCTTCAAAAGAAAAAACTAAGAGAACTTGGAGGAACTCACTGTCCCAAAAAGTACAGTAAGGAGTGGGAACTTGCAGAAGGCTCTGGTAGATGAGGGAGTTAGGCAAGGAGCACAGAGGAAAGGAGGGTACTTTTCTTTTTCTTTTTAATATTTATCTATTTGGTTGCACCGGGTCTTAGTTGTGGCTCATGAGCTCCTTAGTTGTGGCATGCGAACTCTTTAGTTGTGGCATGTGGAATCTAGTTCCCTGACCAGGGATCAAACCCGGGCCCCCTGCATTGGGAGCGTGGCATCTTATCCACTGTGCCACCAGGGAAGTCCCGGGTACTTTTCTTTACACTAGCTTTTTTCTCTCCATAAAAAAATGTGAACGCAGACGTAAAGAGAGAAAAAGTGAAAAGTTCCTTTTTTTTCCCGTCTCTCACTAATATCCCTGCTTCCTTAGCAGTAACCTATATTAGCAGTTGGCTATATATCATCCCAGACCTTTTCTGGGCATTTACACACACACACACACACATACACACATACACACACACACCCATGTGTGTATGATGCCAGGATGTTTGTTTTTCTTTGCTTTTACATAAATGGGATCAAGCCGACCATATTGTCCTGCAACTTCTCCCCCATAACAATACATCTTGGACATTTTTTTCATGACTACATGTATAGAGCATCCTCGTCTGCTGTTGCTTTTCTCTTTTTTCTAATTTCTGCATAGTATTGCATGTGCGAATGTAACACAGTTGATTCAACCACCCCCTTTCCACTCACTCCCTCACTCAGGGTCCCTGTTGCGGCCCGACTCTGGGGGGCGTTTGTGCTAAGTGATACTGCTGCACAGCTCAGGGGACCCCATCCACGCTCAGGCTGCAGCCGCCCCTCCCACCTCCCATGAACAGATTTTTTCCCGTGCAAACAATTCTACAACCAGCATCCTTGCCCATGCCTCTTGGTGCACACATACAAGTATTTCTGTGGGTGTTGATACCTCGAGTGGGTAGAGGTGCGTGCCCTGCCAAGGTGTGGGAGGGCGCTGACATCCTCCCCTGCCCCCGTCCCCCAGCACACATCCATCACTGACTGCTACCTGGGCCGCCGCTTCCAGGAAATCCATTGCAAAGACTGAGGACTGTCAGTGGCTCACACACGGGGGGCCATCCAGGGAGTAGATGAAATTGTAGGAGAAAATCCTACCCGGCTCCAGACCGCTCGTAATGGAGACCCCTTGGTGACCTTTCCGGAGAAGTTAAAAGAACACAGGCAGACACACTCACCCTCCATCATCCAACACCAGTCCACCTGCCGGGAGCACAGCCCTCTGTCCTTGGAGAAGCCGCTCCTCATTAGCAGGCCTGGTGGGAAGGGGGAGGCTGGTCCAGGGCCCAGGCCGCCACTGTGCAGGCAAGGAGGCCAGCGGGGGCACCTGCTTCCCTGGAGGGTGAACCCAGCGGACCACAGGGCCCTTAGCTGCTCAAGGTCAAGGTACCTGCCCCCTTCCGCCACCCCCTAGAGAGACCATCTGGCAGCCGGGCAGCGATCCTCCAGTGATTCCCCTCCACCCAGTCCCCAGGCCAACGGATCCTGCAGCTGCATTCAGCCCTCCTTCCTCCCTCTGTTCAAACAGAGGTGCCGGCCCCGTGGCCTCAGTTCTTATTATCCAGCTTGGCAGCCTTGCCCTGCACCTCCGGGAGGAGGGGGCCTCTGAGCGCAGTGCCCGTGAAGGAGGTGCCAGTGGACGAATCCAACATTTTCCTTACCCGGGAGAGTAACCTGAGCCTTTACCTGGTTTCACAGCAGCTAGGTTCATAATTCCTCACCCTCCACCCCTCACCCCCGTTCCTCCCCTTCTTGATTCCACCCACCCACACCCACACCTGGCCCCGCACAGAAAACCCAGCCATAGCTGTGAACGTGGGGAAATACGTAATCGTTTTCTGTATGCAGCTGTCTCCTAGCTCTCTAGGCCTATTTACCTGATAATGACTTAAAAAATAACCCTAGCTACATCTATTGGGCAGTGTGCCAAGTGCTTTATGTATATATCTGACTTAACTTTTGCAAACTCTACATGGTAGATACTGCTAAGGATTTACAGGTGGGGAAATGGAGGCTCAGAGAGGTTAAGCAACTTGATTCAGGTCACACAGCTGGTGAATGCTAGAGCCAGGACTGGAAACCAGGTCCCCATCATTCTCCAAGGCTATGAGCTTAACGGTTGTGCTACCCTGGCTCCCACTTAACTTCATTTCATTCCTTTTTCTGGGTTGTCCCAAGGACCAGGTTGAGCTGGCCAATTCCCCAAGCTGCCCCCCAGACTGGGGGGAGCTGCGGCTTCCGGTCCCTGGAGCCGTGTGGGTTCCTGGCAGAGGAAAGACCCTCACATCTCCTCCGTGTCCAGATTCTCCGACTCTCTCATGAGCACACCCAGGCCCCCTCCAGGCCAGTAAAAACTGACAGCCCACCCTGCCTGCCAGCAAACACTTTGGCTGGCCTGGCCAGCTCAGCCTGAGGACGGTGTAACTTCCTCCCGGCAGCACCTTACCGCCTGGACCCAGGCAGGGGCTGGTTTCAGGGCTGCCCATCCGCAAGCAGGCTGGGAGGCGGGAAAGGGAGGCAGCCCCCATTCCAGAGGGGCTTTTGCTGCCCTCGTGTGGCCTGGACCCACAGCCCTGCACCTCCCTCCTCCCTCCTCCCTCCTTCCTCCTTGCTGTTATCCAGCCTTCCCAGCTGCCAAGAGCCCACACCCAGTCCCAGCCCCGGTGCAAGTGCCCAGGTTATTCTGCGGCTGAGGAGAGGGGAGCACGAAGGCCAGGGAAATTCGCAACCACCAGTTCGTACCCCAGAGCCAATAACATGGATGGAGGTGAAATTTACATATCTGTTGACCTGAAAAGATGTCCTAGTATATTGCGCTGTTAAAAAAAAAGGGGGGGGGGGAAAGAAAGCAGGTTTTAAAGCTGTGTACAGTAAGAGAACATTTTATTAATTAAACAAAAGTATTCTCTATGTAACTAATCATAGAAAGAGGATATTTGCCAAGATGTTAACAGATGATTTTTGTTTTCTTCTCTTGGCTTATCTGTGTTTTCTATTTTTTTCAATGAACATCAATTACCCAGATAATTTTAAAAAGCAATCAAAATAAACCAATCCCAGACTGATTGTACATCTTCCTGTCCTCCCTACCCCCAACAGCTCTCCAAAAAAGAATCACAGATCCATATTCCTGGACCTTCCTTTCTCTCTCCAATCATTTCCACATCTCAGTCCGCGGCATGTGTTGGTTGGAGGTGGGGGGAGGATTCCTACCTGCTCCAGGAAGCCTTCCCCTGACTAATGGGAGGTGTGAAGTCTTCTTTGCCCAGGGGGCTTTTTCTCACTGACCCAGCTCTGCCCAAATGCACAGTGCCTGGAGGCCGTCTTCCCTCCCTCTGGTGCCTTTTCACGGAAGAGGAAATGCTCTGCTTTCTACTGCATTGTTTGTTCCTGCAGGCTGAGCCGACTTCTCTGAGGCTGAGATGCTCAGAGGCAGCCCAACCCTCCATCACATGGACTGGAGCCCCAGGGCAAATGGTTCCACTGTCGAGAGGTGATTATGGCAAAATGAAGAGTGAGGGAAAAGAAGTGACAGACGCTCCTGATCCTCAGAAAAGAAAGAGCAGTGCTTCAGGAGAGGGCTATGCTGCCCCTTCCAGAAGGACCCGAGGAGACTAGGAAGGAGATGGGAACGGAGATTCCCGAGCATTTACTATGTCCACACAGTGGACCCTCTGAAGACATGCCCTTGCCCCTCACTTTGTGCGGGTGAGGCCACCGAGGCAGAAAAGCGCCTAGGCCTTAGCTTCCTGCATCTCTGGTGCTTCACACCACTGTGTCTCACGACAGAGTAGGCCCCTGAAAAGGTCTCTGGATGGAGAAATTAGTGTTGGTGGGCAGTGTCTTCTCCCACCCACCCCCGCCATGTTAGCCACTGCCCAGGCTCCCCAAGAGCCATAGACACCCCTCTGCTCAGGAACAAAAGCTGGGACCAAGCACTGTCCTGCAGGGGACGGCCCTCTGAGCGCCTGCTAGTTTAATGATGGTTGCTAATGTCATTGTTCTGGCCATTAGAATAGCAGCCATCAGAAAGGCAGCCTAGAGGGCCCAGAGAGCTAGCCGGCAACGCAACAGAACCTAGGGTTCAAGGGAAAGGAGCAGAGGACCTTTAGTGTCACCCTGAACCCCCAACCTTCAAATCACATTCCCTGAGGTGGCCATCCCCAGAGACGCAGGAACCAGGCTCCCATCCCTGCCAAGCCTCCACACACAGGACAAATGTGGCAGTTTGCACACCTAATTGGGAGGCAGGACCCTCCCTGGTACTCTTTGAGCTCTGTACCTAGCCACCTGGGTCATCTAGGCCAAGTCACTCCTCATCACCACACCTCCCCTTCTACCTACACGGTGTTGTGGCGTTAAGAAGGGCTTCTAAGGGTGCTGCTGAAGAATGCTCAGCCCCTGGCAGCGTCTCCTCCCTTAATGGGGGTCTGGTAGTGAGTTCCATGCCCTGAGCATCTCGGTTTGTGGACAGGTAGTCGAAGCGTGATTGATAGCGACACCCCGTGGACACAATGGGTAACTGCAGCCACCTGGACGGAAGCCGCAGGACGACATTCAACTTTCTTCATCATGTGGCGAGGAGCTGATTGCAATTAATCACACTCCTCACCTTTCACAGGGAGCTGTCTTAGAGCTGAAAAAGAATCCTTCCCCAAACCAGAAAACAACCCTCCAGCCACACATTTCCATCAGCCTCCAGCTAAACACCTGTTTCGTTTCAACTTGTCCCTTTTCAAATATTGACCTGATAGAAGTATCTAGTGGCCATGGAGGGAGAGTATAATAGAGGAAATATGTAAAGGGCTGTTGACTTTTGCCATGAATTTCATTCATTATCTCATTTAATCTTCCCAGCAAACCGTGCAGGTATGTGCTCTTACCCCCAGTGTTCAGAGGAGGAATCAGAGACTTGGAGCACAAGGGGAAGCTAAGTTTCAAACCTGGGCAATCTGGCATCAGACCCCATTCTCTTTTAAACACCAGTCTGTTCAACGTCACTTCCCCCAGTGTCTACCCACCATGGTAATCCCTCGAGGCTGGAGAAAAATCCCAATTCCTAGGGCACCGGCTTGAATCCTCAGACTGGATGCCCCTGAGTCACCCTCTGGGGCAGTGAGAGGCAGGTGGACATGAGGGGCTTTAGGGTTCAATAGGCCTGGGTTGGAGTCCCAGCTCGGTCCCTCATTAGCTATGTGACCTTGGGCTTATTCCTGAATTTCACTCCCTTGAACTGCCAAATATGCGTAATAATCCCTTGCCTTGGAGGGTGCTGTGAAGGTTAGAGAAATCATTCGGTGCTGAGTGGATGCTCCAGAAATGGTGGCTACTCTTACCTGCAGGGTGGGTGTGCCCGATGACCCTGGGAGGAGCCAGCCTGGAAGACTTCCGTAGGTGGCAAATTCTAATTCAGCCTCTTTAGAAAATACCACCACTAAGAAGGGCTAGGATGAAGGTGAGGGCCAGCTTTCTCACCCTTAGGCTTGTCCGATTTCAGAGGGAGCAGCTCATGGTCATGGTTCAAAGGATCCCCGAAGGGACTGACTTAACCAAGTTGGCAGAGCAGACACAAGATCCTGTGACTTTGGGCCCAATCTTTCCTCAGAGACCCCATTATGCAGAGAACAGTGTCCCGGCAGGATTCAGGTCCATGCCTCTAGGTATCTGCAGAGACTCTGGTGCCACGAACCAGCCAATGCTCCATTTGTGGTACTTTGTTACGGCAGCCCTAATAAACTAACATGGTCATGAGAGATATTGTGACTTACCCCTTGCTCTCCCTTGAACCACTCATCCTGGGGGAAGCCAGCTGCTATGTCATGAGGCTACTCAAGCAGACCTATGAGAGGTCCTTGTGGCAAGGATCTGAGGCCTTCCGTCAAAGCCAGCGCCAGCTTGGCACCCTGTGGGTGAGCCTCCTTGGAAGCAGATCCGACAGCCCCAGTCAAACCTTCAGATGACTGCAGCCCTCTTAAGAAGCCTGGAGCCTGGGACTTCCCTGGAGGTCCAGTGGTTAAGACTCTGCACTTCCACTGCAGGGAGCATGGGTTTGATCCCTGGTCAGGGAACTAAGATCCTGCATCCTGTGCATGCAGCCAAAGAAAACAAACAAACCACAAAAGAAGCCTGGAGCCAGAACAGTCAGTTAAAGCTTCCCCCAGTTCCTGGCCTACAGAAACTGTGAGATAATAGATGCTTATTATTGTTTGAAGCTACTAAGCTTTGGAGTAACCTGTAATACAGCAATAGCCACCTAATATTCATATTTATCATACTGGGGCCCCAGTATAACCTGAAACAGAGAGAGCTGCGTTTTCTACATACATCATACATCACTTGAAATGGATCAGGGGCCCCAGCGCCATTCTCTCTGGGGATATTTCCAACACTGGGCTCCACAGGTGTCCTTGTTACTCATTTCCGCGTGAGCACCTTCCATGTGCCAGACGCTGTGTTACCGGCTGCGGCTATAGATGTGAACAGTCATGTTCATGGCCGGTGGCCATTGTGGCCATAGCTCTGCTAGTAGACA
>NW_020172456.1:2965072-2976492 GCF_003031525.2 Neophocaena asiaeorientalis asiaeorientalis | reverse complement strand
GAGGGGGCGTTGAGATGCTGAAAGGAGAAGACTTCAGTGGCGTGACCCTGCAGAGGCAGGAAGAGAGCCAGGTTCAAGGGTCCACAAGAGCAGTGGGAGGTAGAGGGAACTAGAATCCAGACTCCCCGCTTCACGGCCTTCTCCCCTGTGTCTGTCTGTTCTGTGTCTCTCTTATAAAGATACTAGTCATTGGATTTAGGGCCTGAGCTAATCCATTACAACCCGTAATTACATCTGTGAAGACCCTACTCCCAAATAGGGTCACCTTCACAGGTATGAGGCAGGGTTAGGACTTCAATATATACCTTCTGGGGTACACAGTTGGCCCACAACAATGACCTAGCCTTGGAAGTCACATACCATCGTTTCTTCAGTAGCAATTGGTTACAAGGGTCAGCCCTGTTCAGGGCAGGAGGAGACCACACAGAGGGTGAACATCAGTAGGTGAGGATAACGGGGGGCCATCTTGGAGGCTGGCTCCCAGGAGATCAGACGGCAATCTGAGCATGAGACCCACCCTCAGGCGCAGCATTCACAAAGGAAACAATGGAGAACCAGTTGCACAGCACTTAGGCCCCCCGTACAGTCAAGAATATAAAAGGGGCAGAGTGTGGGGAACAGAAGGGTCTGGAAATAGAAATCGTCCAAGAGAGGAAAGCTATGTGGAGAGCTCCACCTCCATCTCAAGTCTTGTGATGGGGGCTTCCACAAAGCCATTCACAGCCATCGGCCCCCACGGGCCTGGGCCAAGAGGACGGGCTGCACTGGGATTGGCCAGGGGCCCTGTGAGTGCTTCCTGGGGCCTCTGGGGAGAGAGGGCTGGCGTGGCGTCATTTTAAGTCCTGTAGCGCTTCCTAATGGGCAGGAAGAAGGTGGAAGGGGATGCTGGATTCTTGGGGCTGAAGATGAAGTCATCAGCCATTACCCGGAGGAGAGACGAAGACCAGGAACCTCAGCAGAGAGCCTCAGGGACGGGAACCTCTTTAGAACCCAGGGGAGCCCCCGGGAAACAGCATTCACCATCTGTCAGGCCCAGAGGGCTGGCGATTTTGCAGTCATCTAAGAATTGCCCTATTCCTCTGTTCCCTCATTTCTTCTCCCTGCTCACCCCTCCCCCTTAGACCCTGCAGGCATCAGCACGTGGGGAGCAGAGGTGGTCAGGTGAGAAAATAGACAAAAGCCTCCCACAGCCCAGTCCCTGAAGGCTGGCACCCCAACTCCAGCCCTTGGAGCAGAAGGAGGAAGATGGGTCTCTGAAGGAAGATGAACGCGTCAGGTCATATCTATAACCAGCTGCTTTAGAGCTCTAAATCGATCGTGGATTTTATGACGTAGAATGACCATACCTGAGCCTGACCAGAAGAGACATGGGGTCAGCTGGGCTTTCATCCAAGGCGGGTGAAGGGGAAATGGCTCCTTCATGGAAAAGTTCAAGTGGAGGGAATTCCCTGGCGGTCCAGTGATTAGGACTCTACGCTCTCACTGCCGCGGGCTAAGATCCCACAAGTGGCATGGCTTGGCCAAAAAGAAAAGTTCAAGTGGACAGTGAGAGGTGCAAACTGAGCTGCATTTTGATTACATCCCACGTTCAGCGATTGGTTTCTCTGAGCTCGAGCTTTCTCAAGGCAAGTTGGGCCTTATATTCCCCACTCTTGTCACCCCCGGGGCACAGCCTGGATCCACAGGGAAGTTCCCGAAGAAAAGTCTGTCTCAGCTTTTGTCCAAAACTGAGGAATGTTTACTCATTTTTCCTTCCTATTGTCTGGAAATGACACCAAGAACAGGGGGGAAAATAAAAAAGGACAACTTGTCCCCGTGCAAAACAGTCACACCCTCTGAACTCTTCACCCTGCTGTGTTCTGACTTCACCCTGGATGGGGAGGTGAGGTATGAGGTTGGCAGAAAGGCTCCTGGGAGGATACGCTTGGCCTGGGAACAAAAGCTGTGTTTCTGAAAGCTTTGTACACTGCAACTAAGTGAGGGAGGGGTCTGAGCAAAGACAGGAGAGAGAATCAGGGGAGGAAGTTCTGCTAAAAATAATTTAAATTTCCCAGGGATGTTGGAGCTGTGATCTGATCAGTCCTTTAAGTGTCTTGTTATTATTGAAAAAAAGAAGGTTGGGGCTTCCCTGGTGGTACAGTGGTTAAGAATCCGCCTGCCAATGCAGGGGACACGGGTTCGAGCCCTGGTCCGGGAAGATCCCACGTGCCGCGGAGCAACTAAGCCTGTGCGCCACTACTGAAGCCTGTGTGCCTAGATCCCGTGTCTCACAGCAAGAGAAGCCACCACAATGAGAAGCCCGCGCACCGCAGCGAAGAGTAGCCCCCGCTCGTCACAACTAGAAAAAGCCTGCACACAGCAACAAAGACCCAATGCAGCCAAAAATAAAAAATAAAATAAATTTATAAAAAAAAAAGAAGAAGAAGAAGGCTGCCTGTGAGTCTCTCCTCTCTCACTGTCCTTGTACCAAGCTTGGGACCAAAGCTTCCTTCCTTCTTTAGGGGTCAGGCTCTGAAAAGAAGGGCCCTCGAGATTAGGCACTAGGACCGGGCAGAAGCTGGGGCTCTGCAGCAAGAGTCCAAGGTCTTCAGCTCACAGGCCTGCAGCTCACACACCCACCAGGAAGGTTCCAGCTACCAGCAAGGACCCAGCCGAGCAGAGGCATGAGCTGGAATACAAGTGGGGATGAAAGCCTGGAAAGCAGGGGCATTCCACAGTCAGTCCTTCTAGAAAAGCCTGTCTTCCCCAGCACAGAGGCTGCAGGGAGTAGCGACTCTGGTTCTCTATATTTCAATGAAAAGCATTTATCGTGCTGATGATGTCAGTGATATTTCAGGACCTAAACAAGCCTAGTTTTTCACAGTCTGTAGGACAGGGAGCTCCTAACACTCTTTAAAAGATGCTAGACCCTAAATAAAATCCCTTGTCACCAGGCCACCCATTTCTCTCTCCCCCAGGCCCTGGTGCCATGAAACAGTCACAACCCCCCATCAGCCAATGGCAGCGCTCTTGGATCAGTTTCCCGAAGAGCTTAATCATGAACAAATTGCTGTCACTTGGCCTGGAGCTGAGACGCCCAGGAGAGTCTCAGGATGAGGTCTTCCCTGGTGAGAACACAGCCCTTCTGGGAGCCTCTCTTCCTCAGTGCATGTTTGCACTGGGGAGTAACTCCGGAGCACCGAGCGCCGTGTGGGGTTAGCAGGGCTTTCCAACTTCTGCACTAATGGCATTTGGGCTGGATAGTTCTTTGTTGTGGACGTGGTCCTGTGCCTTGTAGGATATTTAGGACTATGCCGGGCCTCCATCCACAAGACGCCAGTAGCATCCCCTCCCCACTCCTCCTCCATCGTGACGATCAAAACTGCCTCCACACATTGCCAAATGTCTTCAAGGCCAAAGTCATTCCTGGTTGAGAAGGACTGGCTAGGAGCAGTGCTCATTCCATGACTAGACAGCTAAGGAGACCCAGAGTAGAGCTGGGCCACCCGTATCTCAAGGGAATTTTCACTCCAGGAAAAAAGAGACCAAGTCTACACGGCCCTTGTATCAGTTAGTGCTCTGTTGGATGCAACTCTAAATGACTTACCAAGGGTGAGGGGTGGATGCTGTCTCTTGTAACTGAGAAGACCACGGATTTAGGCACATTGCTGGCTCAGGCCCAGCTTGAACCAGGACTCAAGCAATATCACCAGGACTTGATTCTGGATTCTGCTTTGCTCCAGCTTTGGAATTCTTGTAGGGGCAAGATGGCTGCCAGCGCTCCAGTCCTGTATCTTCCTAGGTTGGCGACTTGTGGAAGAAAAAACGGGAAGTGTTTTCCTTTCTGCAGTCCTAGCGAACGCGTCATTGTATTTTCTTGGCTCCGATTTGGTCAAGAGTCCGTCACCAAGCAAAAGCAAAACACCATGGCCAGAAATGTGCTGGCCTAGTTGGCCAGGCTGTAGTCACATGCCCACCTCTGGATCTCGGAGCACAGTCAACCCTGCATACAGGGCACCAAAGACGGAAATGTGAGGTTTCCCAAGAGGAAAATCAGGGTACAACTACCAGGGGACAGGTGAAAGGATTCCACATGACAAAAAGCAACAGGTCGCTACCACAGTCTAGACCAAAAAGAGGTTCAGAAGCTCATCCATCAAGGTGAGAGGTAATGAGAGTGTAAGGAGGACTTCAATGAATGGCAGTACAAAGGCTGTGCCATGACTGTCCAAGTCAACCTCCAGGTGACAAACAGAACCCTCTTAGGTGTCTCTAGGACAAACTAGCAACTGACATGATCCATTCAACTGCTGCCTAAAATGGAGACCACAAGAGTTTCACCAAGATCTTTCCCCCCTTCTTCCATAGTAACATATTTGCAGTTGGGCCCATAGCTGCCCAGCTGGGCACAGCATTTCCCAGCCTCCCTTGCAGTTAGGTGTGACCATGAGACTACGTGAACATTACAGGAACAGAAGAGATGGTCAGACCTATGCCTTAAGATAGCGGGTGTCTCATCCACACTCTTTCTCCTTCCCTTGAACCAGAACATGAACTTTCCTGAGGCCCAGAGTTTGACCACACAAGAGAGAATGATGCCTTAAGGGATGACAGAGGAAAATGCAGAGGAATCTGGATCCCTGAATGACCAGGTGGAGCAGAGCCTCCTGCTAGCCTGGAATGGGTACCTCAAGTGAAAAAGAAAGAAATGTCTGTCTTTTCTAAGCCACTAAATTGTTGCATTTCCTCTATTTTAAGATGCAAGTTTTTTTCATATTCTAATATCTCCAAAATCCATGACACCATTGGCCAGGCAGTGGCCACCCTTAAGTCAGGCCCCAGGAAAATATTTTTGTGAGGCTCTTGTCTATATAAACAAATTAAAATTAACGTATTATAAAAATTCATAAGTTCATGTGAGATATAGTGATTTCTCAATGAAGATTCAGAATAGCGGGTAGAGAAGAGCTGCTTATGTATTTGTTTATTGTCTCATCAATGCACATGGAGATTCTTCCTCCAGGCCAGACACCATCTCTTCCTGTTTAGATCCAGAAATCTATCTCTTCATAATTTCAGGTCTCCCACCAGGAGAAAATAGTAGTGATACATCATTATGTTGACTAAATACTGGACACATAATATTGTTTTTTTCAGAACAGAGACAAAGTTCTGTGTCAGCCTTCACTTTCTTTGCTGTTGCCATTGACCATCTGATATTTATTGAGGTTTCGTCTCCATTCTGGAAATTGCATAATGTGTGGAAGTGATATTCCGTGCTCATTTGATAGAGATCCTATGTGTCTCTGGTCCCTGATACCCTCGTTGGCCAACGCTAACGTTGAAAGGGATTTTTAAACAAGTAACAGTGATAACGGAACATTTGGGTTTTGAATTTAGAATATATTTAGACCATAAAGGCTAGTTTCTACAGTTTCTTTCACCACTTGAAGAAGGTGTAAAGTGAGTTGCTTACTTGCTTTCCAGACCTTGGGCAGGTCCCGGCGCCACAGAGTCCGATTACTCTAGGTAGCAGAGCACGGGTCCGTGCCCAAGTCCTAGGGAGCACGGTGCTGTGCGCGCCTGCGCCACGCCCTTTCTCCGCACCCCTCTAGGTGCTCCGGGTACGCGAGGCTCTTGGACTCGCACCAACCGCGGACCGAGTGGTGAGGCCCTTAGGTGGGTGGGACTGACTGTGGGCCTGGAAGTTTGACCTCGGGGGTGGACATCAGGAAGAAGATAACAGCCTGGACAGCAGGGGTGTGACTAGGGGCGCTAGAACGCAACCAGTTGGGGGAACCTGCAGGGCGACAGGACCCTTCCTCCACGCTGGCTCTCCCCGGGGCTGAAACTTTCACCTTGGAGGCTGGTGCAAGACCAGCCAGGAGTCAGCAAAGGAGCTGTGAATGGGTGAGCCACAGGCCACGTTAGACAGAAACAGCGTAAGGGTCAGTGTTCTGAGTGGGAAATGGCAGATGATGGGACAAGATCCTGTGTCAACAGAACCTTTGTATCAAAATAATGTAAGTCAAGTCCTTTAGGGAAAAAAAAGCTAATCCATCTGTTACTGTAACTGCAGCCATCATCCAATATCCAGGGCTTCACTTAGGTTCCCAGATCCGGCCAAAATCTGGGAGGTGCATGAGGGATGCCTAGACTTGGAGCAGCCTTTGCTGCTGGGATTAGATCTTTGGTGGAGGCCAGTCATGTCACAAAACCTTTGTTAATACCAAAGTCATGACCACTTAGTGACACAGGCTGGACTTTCCGAGGATATGATGCAATACAGCATTCCTTTTTTATCATAATCAATCTTTGTGCCAATAGTGAGTAGACTCCAGGCAAGGGCAGGGGCTCTGCTTTTCCTGGTGCTGGTGTTAAGTCACTATGCAGGATCCTTCTGGCAAGATCAAGAAAGTGCCCACATCAAAACCCAAGGAGTGTCCCTACCTTGGAAAAAAATCCCCAAAGATAATAGCGAAATACTCTTTTAAGATAAGCAGCGTCAATCACCAATGCTCTTGACGTAAAGAATGATGTTGGGGAAAACGCAGCAATGATTCTGAGATGGAAAGTGGTTCAGAAGAGTTGGCTTCTGACGGAGAAGAGGATCGGATGCTTGACGTCAGTGAGCACACACATTCACTAGTCACGGTCAGTTCCATCATCTGTGCTTCTAGGACTGGCCTCACCAGGCTGGATTGTTTTCCGCTGGGCCTTAAGACAAGGCAGCGTATCAAGATGGGTTCTGTCAGTTCCAGGCCTCACATTTGTGCTGAAGACACATGATGTGTGGGCACAGAGCCACCCCGGGAAAGACCCCACCAGCCTAGTAAAAGCCACATGGATGTGGCAGCTGCTGTGATTTCCTCCAGCTTGCCTTTAGAGAGTAACAAATGCTTTACAGTTTGGAAAGCACTTTCACTTACATTATCTTATCCCATTCTCACAACCCTGAGAAGAAAGGCAGACATTATCATCACTCCATTTTAGAACTGAAAAATAGCTCAGCGAGGTAAGGGAACTTTATCAGGGAACCCTGGGTTGTGACAAAGCCTAGATCTGACATCTTTAATGCCACACCCTGGGCTCTGTCCACCATACCACAAAGTCAACTTTCAGGGAAATTCCATTTCTATCTTTTGTCTTTTGCGTTACTTGGAGCTATTGGGTTGGCCTAAAAGTTCGTTGGGTTAGTGAATACGTTGTTCAATAAAGTTCTTTGTGGAAATGAAAAACGTCTTTTATTTTTACTTAAAACCAAACGAACCTTTTGACCAACCCAACAAATCGTTTGTTTTGTGTTGGTTGGGTTTTTTTTTAGTTTTTTGTTTTTTTAGGGATGGATGTTTCTAGTCTACGGTGAAAATTCTTGTAGAGCAAGAACCCCATTTGACTGCAACCATTGCTAATTTCTCTTAAATGACATTCTCACAGATTGCCCATGAGATAGCAGCTTTCATGCATTATATCCCTTATGGAAAAAAGAGGTACCTTTAAGAATGGGGTGGGTAGTCCTTACCTCATTTTCATGTTATACAACAAACCCTCAGTACTCTTGGGTTTTAGAAACTATGGGATGGAGTTTACAGAATGCCACCAAGTCCCCCGCCCCACCCTCACCCCAAGAATCGTATCGATTTGCATCGGTTAGCACAGTTTTGTTATTTTTATTGAAGTAGAAGGGTTTTTTGAGCTTTATTCATTTTGTTTTGTGGGAGTTGTTCTGTTTGGGTGCAGAGCTTCCTGGGGGAGAAAGATAAGAATAATGGAAGGAATTGATGAGCTGTCATCCCCCATCCTGCCTGAGAGACTCATTTCCAGCCCCAGAGAGGGAAGAGTTAGGGTGATAAATGGAGAGAGGAGTAATCATGTAAGACTTGGAGCAACTAAAGATACAAGCGGTTCTGTGATGGGACGCAGGCAGCGAAGTACAGCCATTCAGTGAGGAGGTTATTTGTTCCCCACTACTCCATCCTGCCCTCCACTTTGGCAAGTTGGTGGTGTAGAGTGGCCCCAGGAGACAGTGCCATGCCCAGGCCACAGGAGTGACCACGATAAGAACAGAGTCCTCACAGAAGACACACGTGCTCATGAGAGTAGACCATCAGTGGGAGGTCGCGCTGGAAGAGCACAGTGGATCTTCCCTGTTTCCTCTGGGAGACACCTCAGGGGCCTCCAGAAGTAACTGAGGAAGAGTTGGCAGGGCACAGGATAAGTAGAAACTTCTACAGACCTTCAAGAGGGGCTCAGAGCTAATAACATTTAGTCTGGATGTCAGTGTGACCTCATTGGCGCCCACAGGCTGGTGCACTTTATTCTCCTGTATATGCCACTCGACTTAAAACATCCTGTCTTTAGTGAAGATGCCGTGAAACGCGCTTACGGTGCAGACTCCTTCCGAGAGCAATTCTCCCACTAGCTGATGGTCCTGCCTCGGCCCACCCTTCTACTGAGGACCCTAATAAGGGGGAATCGTAGGGCAGCTGGAGAAGTCTACCTGCAGGGTTTGGGGCTGGGAAGAAAAGAAATAACTCTTTTCTATGTTAAGGTAGAGCACCAGATATGATTTGCTAAAGGCTTCTGAGTGACGAGGTTATTAGGCAAAGCTTTTTGCTATTTCAACTGAAGTTGGAATGAGAGAATCTGGGGGGTAGGCTGCAGCGTGAAGGATTTAGATTAGAGCAATAAAGAACTTCCCAACATCAAAGGGAACTGATTCTCTGCTCTAGGCCCATTTTTAAAGGTAAATAGAGAGGTCTCCCTTGTCAGTCAACCTTCCAGATCTTGAAATGGCTCTCTACATATCTTTTCCTGAACTCCCACCCTCTTCCTGAGTTCCATCTGTGTTCTACAACCTCATCACAGCACTTAACAACACTGAGCTGTGAACTTCCTAGGGGTAGAAACTGTGTCTTATTCTTTAATGTGTCCTTGACCCTTAGGAGTTACAAAGCACACAGTAAATGTTGGTCTGATCGTAAGGGAAAAGCTGCTAGGAGACTGGAGGATACGTCAGTACACGTTAGAGCAGTAGGTGTTCACACTTTTGAGCTTCACCTGGGAATGGGCCGTGAGCGGCTACTGGAAGCTGTCATGAGGACGCAATGAGGAAGCACCAGGAAAAACATCTCTACAATGCCTGGTCTCATACAGTCCCCTTCTCCCCTCTGTCCCCTTCCTTCTCCCTGACATTGGGTCTGGAAGCAAAGGTCAGGTGCTCTATGTGAAGGTGGGAGGTCTGAAAGATTTCTCAAGAATGGCAAAGGGTCTGAGGGAACTGGACGGCAGAGATGAGCAAGCTGCAGGTCCTGCCCTGGGATCTGGAACGCCAAGCAGAGAAACCAAGTGTGCTGACAAAAATGGGGGAGGGGGGACAATTCTGGTGCCAGAGTACGGCTACCCACAAGAGCTACCTCCTTCCTCTGTGGATCCAGTCCACTCAGGAGGGGTAGTCAGTGACTGTGCACAGGGTCGGCCACCAGTGTTGTCAGGAACAGATCCTTCACACCATGGCCTGGCACCTTCCTGAGGAAGAAAAGATGCCAAGCCAATCCCCCAGAGAAATCAACTCAAGGGAAAGGGGCTAGTCAAACCCCAGGCTCTGTCTAGCCATTGTCTCCCCAGTGGGAAAGAACTTAGCCCAAGGGATCAAAAGACTCCTTAGTGCAAGATCTGGAACATTCCAAAGTCCCTCCTTAAGCGGAGGGAGGCTGATGGCACTGCTGCAAAGTAGACAAAGAAAAGCAAGGGACTGCTTTTAAAGTGAAACGTGTAAAATAGAGGGGGGTGGGGGAGACCGTGAACACCGGGACAGCAATTACGCAGAAAGACTGCAGTACAGACACAGGGCAGTACCATCCTACCCGACAACACTGGCAGTGTCATAGTCCAAAAGAGCTGTTTAAAAGCTGCTAATTACTGAGATTCCAATAAGAGCTCTGTCTTAAAAGTGATTTCAAACTGATTGCAGCTTTTTGAACTGATCGCAGCTGTAAGCTATAAAGGAAGGAATCTAAATAAAAGTGAAAAATCCTTTGATCAAACACAAAGGAACTCTTCCAAATAAAAATACATTTATTTTACATACACATCATAGCTGTCTCACATGTGTAAACAAATGATTTATACACATCTATTAAACACATAAGTTCCCTGAGACAGGGACCATACTTGTTCATCCTTATAACTCCTGACAGTATTTAGCATAGTATCTGGCACATGGAAGATGCTTACGGAATTGAATTTCATCGAAGCAATTGCAGTATTAATGATTTAATTAGATCATTGTCATTTTTTACAATAATGGGCTACTATAAAATGAATACTAGGGTACAGCAGTACAAAAGGCCATTGTAATAGCGTCAAATCCAGGAAAAACATACCTATTTTTCCAGAAGACCAAAAGAAATATGCAAATACAGTCGTTCTCGAAAGGCAAGCCAACCACTCTACATTCCACAACAGAGACCATGTTGATTGTGCTGTGTGAGTTGCTAGGCAACCACTTGGTAATTCCCCATGTAATAGAGACGAACCTGTCATCTGCTTTCTTGGCTATATGTGACATGAGGAGACAACAGGTAAAGGACAGCCAAGAACACCTACACCTGGATGACACAATCACTCCTGAAGTGTGATGACACTGGAGAAAATCCCCATGCCCTGCAGAAAGTGCTGGAGGGAGAATTTCATTAAACTATTAGCACAAGACATCCGGTGAATTTTCTTGGATTTACCCTGTGGGTAAATCCTGCGGGTGATCCTGTTATCCCTGTCCACAAAGCCAGGGACCAAAAGCCCTGAAGTTCAGCATGTGGATGGCTGTCAATCCAATAAGGCCTCCAGATCGGCGGGTCCCATGACTCCAGCTGGGAGAAAATTTTACCAGATAAAAGCATCCTTTTAAGTCTTAAAAGGGACACTTAACATCTCAAAGTAACCCAAGTTCCGGGTGAACAAACCATCCTCTTTTATACCAGAAGAAAATGCTCTTAGTAATTTCTTTGGACATGATTTCCCAGACATTTTAGGCAAATGAGCTGCCTCGTAAAGACCCCACTCCACTGTAGGTACTGACATCCCTGTCTTTGAAATAGACTGAAAACCCAATAAAGCATTGGAGAATGAATGCATAACGAATGTCTGAAAGCTTCTCTGACATTAAGAACTTAAATTTAAATGCCACTTCAAATTTGGAAGACTAAGAGTCCTCATCTTTTTCATATGAATTTCAAAAGGACCACTCCTCCCCAGATTTAAAAAAAATAGAGGAGGGCTTCCCTGGTGGTCCAGTGGTTAAGAATCTGCTTTCCAATGCAGGGGACGCAGGTTTGAACCCTGGTCGGGGAACTAAGACCCCACATGCTGTGGGGCAACTACTCCCATGCGCTACAACTAGAGAGTCCACGCAGGCAAAAAAAAAAAAAAAAGAATACACC
>NW_020172456.1:2917903-2965048 GCF_003031525.2 Neophocaena asiaeorientalis asiaeorientalis | reverse complement strand
CAAAAAAAAAAAAAAGAATCCACCTTCCAATGCAAGGGACACGGGTTCGAGCCCTGGTCCGGGAAGAGCCCACGTGCCGTGGAGCAACAAAGCCCGTGCGCAGCAACTACTGAGCCTGCGCTCTAGAGCCCGTGAGCCACAACTACTGAAGCCTGTGCACCTAGAGCCTGTGCTCCGAAACAAGAGAAGCCACCGTAGCGAGAAGCCCGCGCACCGCAACGAAGAGTAGCCCCTGCTGGCTGCAACTAGAGAAAGCCTGCATGCAGCAACGAAGACCCAACACAACCAAAAATAAAATAAAATAAATAAATAAACAAATAAATAAAACAGGAATATTTGCCCACAACCTATTCCCACAAATATCATATTTAAGTCTTTTCCGGAAATTACTTGCTTTGTGGGGCCTTTAGGGATTTTCCACCCCCTCACTTGTTCCCGTAAACCAATTCTTCTCCCTATCGTGCGCCACTCCTTCTCCCTATCGAAACCAATTCTTCTCCCTATCGTGCGCCACTCCTTCTCCCTATCGAAACCAATTCTTGGAGTTTTTCAGTTGACGGGGACTTGCCAGACAGCGGGTAATTTTCCAGTTGCCCGTAACAGGTATACGCCCTAACCGCCACAATGAACAGACAACTATAACGGCCAGAAGGTGGGACAAAAGTTCCTAAGCCAATGAATTCAAAAGTAACCACATTTACCCAATCATTGTGAGAATATACCCGCCCTATGAGTAAATAAACCTATAAAAAGTATGTGATTCCGCTTTTAGGGGTTCCCCATCGGCCTCCTGCGTGAGGTTCAGGGAACCCCGGTGCATCGGCTCCTAATAAACCTCTTGCGTGTTGCAACGGCTCTCGACTCTTGGCGGTTCTTGGGCGAGTTGGAATCCCTCGTAGACCGCTTGGGTCTAACAGCTTCAGTCTCTTGTTTGAGATTTAAGATCTTGGACCTGGGATCAGGCAATCGGTTGCAGATAAAATCACCAGTTTTGATGAACAACTGGGCAAGGCTTTAACCTAACATCTGGTGCCAACCTGATTTATCCAACCTGTTGAGATGCTGACTGAAGCCCAGCTGGCCAACCCTGCGGCGTGAAGGCTGTCAAAAGCACCAGCCCTGCCTAACCAGCGCTGGAAAGGGGAGTGCTGGTTGCGAAGTTCCTGGGCACGTCTCCATCTGCAAAGGAAAGCCACGGCATCCATCATCTCTACTGACTACCAGGTTTTACAAGGGTCTTCATGGAATTCCGAATAGAATCAGCCATGAACCAAATCACATGTGAGGAAGGAAGATGCAGGGGCATTCTTGCACAAATGCTCAAAAGACCCTCCAATGACTGGGCTTGGGGTGAGGTGACGTAGGAGGAGCAACAGAGGCTCTGGAATTTCTTTGCCAGAATTACAAGTATGGACAAAAACCTTTCGGCAGCTACCTTCACTCCATCTTTTCAACATGACACATACAGTCGTGTGCAAAAGGCCTGGAGGTGGGAGAGAGCAGAGCGTGTCAGGGAACCAACAAAGAAAAGGGGATGTCCATTCGTCCCTTGCACCAGCGGCCCCGGAAGCCACTCACCCTCCTGGGTGGTGGCATCTTCCTTCTCTGGAGTCCAGTCAGTGATGGGTAAGCCCACTGTTAAATTTTCAGGAACCTGGGGTCCCACTGACGTCAAGTTGGTTGAACACTTACTACGTAGAACTTGCTTTGTGGGAGAAAAACATTCAATATAATCCCTGCCCTGAAGGAGCTTAGACTCCAGTGGGGGAGACAGATGGGTACCCAAGAAATTATAATGCAAACCAGTCTGGATTAAAGCACAAGAAGCGGAAAGTGTTCAATTCGGGGATAATGAATGTCTGTGTGGAGGCTGCCCCATGATCTTGGGCTCTGTAGCCAGCTTTGTATTACCGGAGTTGTAACAGGGAAGAGCTAAATCAGACTCCATGTTCGATGTGTTTCTTTGACTTTAACCTTTGCTTTTCGTTGCTTTTGTTATTTTAATCACACATAATGGCCTGCCTCAGGGAACCCTGCCCACCTGTGAATGGCTGCAAGAAAAAAGAAACTAACACATGCCCTCACCGAGGCTGGTCATTCCAGGAGATATTTTGCAAGACTGACGGCCCTTTTACTCTACTTCCTCACCACCTCTCGCTCTCTATTCTGCCTTTTTACTTTAATTCTTCGCCACCTCTCCGTCTCTGATTCTACAAAAGAAACTGGCATCCAGATCCACGTAAGGTGGTTATTCAGAGACACTAGTCCGCCATCTTCTCGGTCTGCCGGCTTTCCGGATAAAGTCATATTCCTTGCCTCGGCACCTCGTCTCCGATTCACTGGCCTGTCGTTCGGCGAGCAGAGTGAGCCTGGACACGGCAAGAGAGCGTCAGGTTCCACTGAAAAGCCTCACCTCCGTCTGGCTTTCTGCTGTAGTGGCCTGTATTTCTTGCCTTTGGGCGAGCCCGCGATGGGGAAGTCAGCTGTGATCCGAAAGCTGTTTACAAATGGGACAGAAGCCCATTGGGCAAGATACGAGGCCAAGGAGAACCTCTGTCAAAAATCAAATGGTTCTACAGAAAGGGACAACTGAACAGCTTTCTGAGTCATCTAGAGAAAAAAGTTGTGAGTTTAAATCAAAGACTTCACATTCAGTGGGGGGAGATGACACTTTAAAAATCTTTCCACTAAAAAGATTCTAGATAGGGGATCTAACAAGTAAATGGCAGCTGCTGAGTGGTTTGGAAAGATATGTGGGTTGAAATCAGCATATACCCCGTCACACACAACAAAACCTCTCTACCACGTGCAGAGTGAAAGAGAGAGAGGATCAGCTGGAGGTGTTTTCTGCACTTTGCCTTTCCAGTGCCCAGTCTCCATTCCTGGTGACCTTTCCCACACAAGTGCTTGTACCTAGTGCCTTCCAGCTCCGCTCCCCACTGGTCTGCTCAGCGCAGCAGCAGGAAAGGGTGTGGTAGCACCATTTCCACCGAACGCGCAGCCCAGCAGAGCGGCCAAAAGCAAGGACTCTGGAATTCAATTCCTGGCTCTACCACTTAGCACCAGTCACCTTGGCAAGAGACACGGCCTCTTTACCTTAGTTTCCTCCTCTGTAAAACGAGGATAATGATACCACAGCCGTGTCACGGGACTGTGGGAGGATTAAATAAGTAAATCCGGGCAAATCACTTAGGACAGTGTCTGGAAATAGCACTCTGTGTCAGTTGTTATGAGAGAATTTGTCTTGGGTTCTGGAGTATTTGCATTTCGAGCAATTACTCTTAAAGGAATTTCAGGTTTGGGCAAGATGGAGAGCTATTAGGGAGGGGTTTTCATTGTCCCTGATCAAACTTGTGCCTATATATCAACACCCTGACTGTAATCCAAATGCCTTTTTATTGTCTCTGCTCTTCTAGATAACTCTAAAAATATGAGCTAAGAACTAACCTGGCTGGTGGGTGCCCAGTCACTTGGCTGCTAAGGAAACAAGGAACATGCATCCTGCTATCACCCACCTCTGCCTCTGCCAGCCTGGGGCCTGTAGGTCCCTCTCCCCACGCACAGGCTGGAGCCCCTTTCCTCTTGCTGGAACTCTGGGGCATACACACACCTACCATCCCATCAAATCACCTTAAAAATCTGTGAAGTGGTCAGCGGTAATGCCGGATGCCAGATTCACACTAGAGGATATAACTATGTTACAGATGGCCAAACTAAGGTTCAGAAAAAAAAGATGGTTCTCAGGTGTCACTCCAAGAACCGATGCCAGTCCTTGTAGTGATGTTTTCCCTATCCTCGGCAAAATTGGAAAAATAAGAATAGCAATGAGTTTTTCATAAAGCAGAAATTATTCTATTTTTGAATTGTGAGATTATGGCCTATCATCCTTCCTATGTCTGAGAGAAGATACTGAAATGCCCCATCTTTTATAAAATGATATCGATAGGAGCTGGGATTTGAAACTAGATCTTTTGCATACTTTCACTGTTATTATACTATTTTAATTACTTTAAAATAATTTAAAAATAACCAATTTTAAATCCAACTTTAAATGTTAAAATAAGTTGTAAGGAATTATTTATAAATGTTGTAAATGATATAGTAGATTGGATACTTGAAAATATCTTCAAATAAAACAGCACAGGGTTAACTCTTTGTGGCATCCTATGCAGGACTGAAAGCTCAAGTCGTCGCATGGACAGGGCCGCGAAGAACTTAATGAAGTAGGCTGGGCAGAGGTGCAGTTTCTGACCTCCAGTCTGTGACACTCCGTGAGGGCAGAAAGGAGAAGAAGCCTACTTGCAATTCCCTAAGTGTAGCATTTAAAGGAGCAGGTCTCCCCCTGCTGGCAGCAGAGGTGGCAAAATGAGTCTTGAACCACAACTGGTAGTGAGGACTCAAACAGGAAAGGGTTCTACAGCAAGAAGCAATGGTGCTTGGAAAACCACTCTCGGCCACGGAAACCTTAGCCACGTAAACAAGAGTGTGACAACAAAGATTGAAAGAACTCGCATCACTCTGATCGGAAACTATCAACAGAGATGCTGATTTACAAACCCTGGTGAATTAGCAAAGAAAGAAAAATTTTTACATTCGTTTGGCTCTATAAAAAGATTCATTACCCATTTTCATGAATTGCTGATTCTATGTATCTAATTACATAGGACCATACAGTAGCTCAATTAAAATTACACCTATTAGTAACTTAGTCTGATTCATTTGGTCCCACTACCGCACTTGTCTTTGAAGTTCAAGTTATTGATACAGCATGGCCGTCGGGTCATAAGATAGCTAAAATCAGGGAAGTTTGACTTACTTGCACTTTTGGAGGATTAAAATAATCCTCACGCCTTTGTTTATTTCATTTATTCTCTTTTGGCTGGCATGCATTCTGCGCTCACCCGCTTCCATTACTGGATATCCTACCTTTACCTGTCCTTCTTACAGTTTTACTTCCTGGTCTCTTCCTCTTTCAACAACAAACAGAAAACAAGCGGAAGGTTATTTTTCACTCCCTTGATTTTATTAACTCGATTTTGTTCAGAATCCTCTGACATTTATCACATTCTCTCTCATACTATTTATTAGAACATGTCTTTTTCCCATATCGGATTCTAAGGTATTTGAGGGCAAAAACTGTCTTATTCTGCCTCAGAAAGATCCAGGGCTTAGTAGTTTTGTCATCGTGGACATAAACGTCAGTGCCCTCATCTATAAAATGGAGACGTTAATAACAGCGACCTCATTAATTTGTACAGGCATCATAAGAGAATGCATGTAAAGCTGCCTGGTTCTTAATTACTAGATAATTGTTAACTATAGTTTTCACTCCCTCCATCCCCTAAACAAAAGCCTTACACGCTGCAGGCATTCAATTATTATTTGTTGGTAGAGCTCATGCTAATAAATACATTCATGCCCGGTAATACATTAGCATGATCTGTGTCTGGAGGACTAATGTGATTACTTATGACCTAGCAGCACTTAGCAAGGCTTGGATTACCAACATAGGGAGAGTTTCCCCTGCCCCACCATCTAGATCCAATGTAATTCTCTGTGATGCTGGCAATGTGCTGTACCAATAAAGTAGCCATTAGCTACGTGTGGTTATTGAGGACTTGAAATGTGGACAGCGTGAATGAGAAACCCACTTGTCATCTTATTTAATTTTAATCAGTTTCAACACCTCCTAGTGACTATTGGCTAACCTACTGGACACGTCAGCTCTAGAACTTGCCTCTACCGGTGAGCAATCTTTACATTCACCGTGTCCTCTTTTCCACCTGTGAAGGAATTTTTCTAACCTAAGAAGTAACCTTCACTGATTCAACGCATCAGAACTTTAAATGATCCCAACCCCTTTTTTTCTTTAGTGGGTTCGTTATGACACTTCAAGAACTGGCGTGAGAAACAGGATCCATGTGAAACTCAACATCTCGGTCAGTTGCACAGGACAAAGTGAGTCATACATAAAATGACATGTAATCATCCCACGAGAAATACTAATTGCGTCCCTGCCTCGTGAAGCATCATCTGGAAGGATAGTAGGGGACTTAAACCAACCGCTGCGACAGGCGTGGCAACAAAGTGACCAGCGCGCCGGGCGGTCCGGGCAAGCCTCTTTCGGGCCGAGACAAGGAGAGGCTGCCAGCCTCCCCTCCCACGCCGGCCGCCTCCGCACGGGCTCGCCTGCAAGTCAGCATGGCCTTTCCCGGTCCCCAACCCTAACGGCGTGCCTCTGTACAAACCGAGAGCGCTGTTTCCCCCAGCCGACTTCCACCCACGCCCCCGGGAAAATCACCCCTCCTGCCTTGTCCACTAGAAGCCGGGCCACCCCTGCTTCTCCGGACCTCGCCTCTGAACCACGCCCCCCAGCAGCTGGTTGCTCAAGATACCCGTACAACATGGCGGCTGGGCCTGGAGAACCAACCATAGAGACGCCCACCTTCCGCGGAGAGCGCGCCGACCTCTTAAGGACGCCCGCGCCTCCCTTATAGGCGTGCCGACGTCATCTTCCGGCGGAGACGAAACAGCGGGCGCCGCCAAGGGTCCTTCTAGGAGAACAGCGAGCAGTCTCGGTGGTGCCGGGTCGTCCGAGCCGTGTCACGTGGCTGGCGAAAGCCGTCGCGGAGGCTGGGGGGGGAGGAGAAATGGGCGGGAGGACTGGGGGATAGCTTGAGACCCGACGACAACGGGGTTGTCATGGAGCCGCGGGGCCGGGCTCGCGCATGCGCCACTCTACTCGCGGGTCGTCCGGTCGCGGAGCAGCGACCTCGGTCCTAGGTGAGAAAAGGAGGGCTGAGGGTGAAGGGGGAGGGTTTGGGCGAGGAGCGTGGGAAAAGGAAGTGGGAGTAGGGGAGAGAAGAAGGGAAGCAAGGTAGGCAAGAGGCAGAGCCGGGACTTTCGGGGGACAGAGGGCCAGATGATGGGAGCAGGCGGTGGTGCGTTCCTGCCCCATTTAGTTGGTCGGTTTTGCTGCGAGGGTCAGGACTGCGTGGCAGAGGAGATCGCGGGTGAGGAGGGGGCTGTGTGTGGGGAGCAATTGGGGTAAGACTGTTAGGGCGGGTGAGCCCTGGTCTAGCCCTGGGGGCAACAGCCGGCTGGGCATCCCGGCGGGGGAGCGCCTGGAGGCCCGCCGTGCTGTGAGCAGAGGGGCAGGGAATGGGCAGGTGAGTGAGCGCGGGAGCTGGTAACCCTTTGAGGGTCCTGGGCCTCCCGTTTTGGGATGAGGGGTAGTGCTCTGTTCTGGGCCCGGGGCACAGGTGTGCTGTCTTTTTCAGAGACTTGCTGTCACCCACTTGGCTGGTTCTTTCCCCTGGGTGACCAGCTTGCCAGGCGTGGTGCCAGGGGGTGGGGAGGTGGGAGAGAAGGTGGGCATTGCCAAGTAAGGAGTTAGTGGTTAGTGTGGGCGGGTTCAGAGGAGCTCTGATCCAGGCCCAGGGCACAGGCCGCAGCCAGGCTCCCTGTTATTGCCCAAGTCCTGGCAGTAAGCGTTGCCTGGGCGTTTGCCCTGGGAGGCTGGTGGTATGCCAGTCACAGCACAGTCCTAGGGTCTGCCCAGTTCTGCCCTGCTGAGCTGGCAGGCTGGTGGATGCCTGGAGGGCGCTCCTGCTGTCTGGCACAGATGCATCGTGGGCTGGTGCGAATGGGGGGTGGGTGGGCACTGTTAACTGTGAACTCTTCTCCAAGCAGGGGATTTGAGGAAGTTCTCTAATCTTATCTTCTCTTTGAAAGAGGAGAGTGGAATGAGCCATACCAGGTTCCAAACCTGACATTGTATGTTCAGGATCTTTGACATGAATTTGCAGCCAAGCTGGAGCATGGAAATGGATGTGAAGGGGAAGATGAATATTAGAGATTTAGGTAGACAGGTTTTTTTCCCTCCTTTGTTAAAAAATCCACAGACATTCCCCCAGAATGGCATCTCTGAATATGCAGACCGAGAGAAAATGACTTCAGAGAAAACCTAGTAATGTATTTATAATTCCTAGTAATGTATTTATAATTCCAGCAATTACTCATGGCTTTCTGGGTGGTAAGGTCTTGATTTTCTATGGCCTTGTCGCTTTACTGTATTTAAGCCTCTGCTTGGGCTTTCACCTCACACCTCTGTTCATGCATGCTTGTTAAACACATGACACATTTAAAAAAGAACTTGAGCTCTCAGGAAAGTTGCCAAGTATCTATAAAAGGAGAGATCTGTGAGCAGCATTTCAGATCCTTCCCTTGTACACCTTGGGTCTCCGTTTTATCATAGGCCTAAATCTCCATAGAGATTGTTTGTGGATTAGACCAACCTCTAATTTGGTTGCTGGATTTACCCCTGAGGTTTCAGCTTAGAGTAAGGGGTGGATGAGATACCTGTTTCCTGCAGGAGACCAGACCTGGCCGTGAGGTGACCGTGGTGTTTGGAAATGCAGACTCTTGACCTTCAAGCTGTTCAGGTATTTTGGTGACAGCTAAAGCTGCTAGGGCTGTCAGCAAGACTCAGCACGACAGAAGAGTTGTTGCAATTTATTATTCTGTGAGTACCTCACACATTAATTGTTGGGCGCTGAGGTTGCAAAGATGAAAAGACAGCCCTTGAGGTCGAAGAGATGAACAGATAATTAGACTCTAATGTAAGAAGTGCATAAATAGAAGAAACAAGTGCTGTGGAGCACTTGTTAGAATTTTATCTTATACCTATTTACGTAAACCTCTAGATTCATTGATTCACTTTCCATTGTGAGTTTTAGTGTATATTCTCTGTGGGAACCTTTTGGACAGTGTGTTACACGTGCACTCGTAAGAGGCCCATTTAGGGTCAACCCAGCCTTAACTTGGAGTCCTCCTAATGCAGAGTTAGGCTTGTGAGGATCTGAGATGTTTGTAGGGCAGTCGTAGCGGTTTCCAGTTTGTGCCAGGAAGCAGAGATGGCACAGTGGGTATGAGCTTGGTAACCCATTTTCAACCCCTGGTCAGCTTATGAGCATCTAACTTTATTGTAAAATAATACTGAAGAGGCAAAAAAAAAAATCTTCTTGAGGTTTTCAAACTTCGCCATTGGTGTGGCCCCGGGTTTGAGAGCACCAGTAGTAAATGCCATCACTCTGCCTCTCTCTTATCGAGGGCCTCGTCTGGTCTTGTGTATGAATGGGTCTGTTGTTCACTGGCTGATTGACGTCCTCAGCGTCACTCCCAGGAGGGAAGTGCCTCTCTCAGGGAGAACAGGTCAAGACGGCATGTAGCCCTTCATTCTCTTTCCCACTTGAACTTCCCTGGGAACTTTACTTAGGACAGAGGCTTCCACATCCAAAGTAGTCAGTTTACTATTCTAAAGTAGATTATGCATTCTTTATTTCCAATTGCCACCAGTTCCCCAGGATCTAAAATTTTAGCATCTGTTCTCCTTTTAACGTCAACGTTTCAGCATTTTGATTCCACAACCAATATTGTCCGACTCTCAGATGAGCCAGATAGATTCCTGTGTATTTTCTGTAGCTCCGTTGACTACATTTTAATAACAGTAGCAAGACCTTGTTCGTTGTCTTGTCACAAGGATTGTAGAAGTTGAAGTGCTTTATCTAAAATGCCTGTGAAATAATCCATTTCATAAGATATTGTGAAACTTTGTCAAGGTCTTAAGTAGTTGCAACTAACATGAGCTATCTTCCTCATCTAAGTCAATAGTAGGTTCAGACTTAATTCAAGTCTAATTGCCCATCCATCACCGATGTCTGCTTCCATTTTTGAAAAAGCCCTCCATTCACTTTCAGACAGTATTATTTCAGGAAAATGAAACTATGTACGTTTGTTGGGTTTCATACAAAAGGATCCTGATTTAATTAGAGATAGTTTTACATTTTATTCTGCTTTTTAAACTGGATTTTCCATGCCGTCAAATTTCATAGCCGTCCAGTAGAGACATGTGCTTTGGCATAGTGTCGTGCAAGATGTGACAGTGCCATTGTTTATCTTTCATGCACGTAGTACTAAACGTGGTCTGTCAAAGAGTGCTAGGTTGACATGGATTGAATGAGGAAGCCAGTCCCCTTGAATGAGTTAGATATGGTACAAAATAATTTTTACTTGGAACTGAGTTTAAAATTCTGATCAGTGTGCGTTCCCTTTAGTCCGCTTCTACCTTATGCAAAACTATGAGCAAGAGGGTTTCTCAGGGCTGCCTGTAAACCTCCTTGTCTTCTATCTAATTTTATGTTGAATCCCTTCTCTGCTCTGGAGTAGTTAATGTTCTTCGCTAGATCCTGTATTAGCAGAAATGTTCACACTCGGCATTTTCAGGGTATTTCAGATACAGTGCTGTTTGGCAGGGGGCCATGTTTCCCTCTACTCAGAAGGACAAATGGATGGAGTCGAGAATGGATTGTGAATAAAAACGCCACTGGGTGTTGCTTAAACCTACTATCTTAGTCCATTTGGGCTGTCATAACAAAATACCGCAGACTGGGTAGCTTATAAACCACAGAAATTTATTTCTCACAGTTCTAGAGGTCGAGAGTCCAAGCTCAGGGTGCCAGCATGGTCCAGGGAAAGCCCTCTTTCAGGTCACAGACTTCTCACTGACTGTGGTGGAAGGCGCTAGGGACCTCTCTGGAGCCTCTTGTAAAGCTCTAATCCCATGAGGTGAAGCCCTCATGACTTAAGCCCCACCTCCTAATACCATCATCTTTGGGAGTCATGATTTCATATATGAATTTTGGGGGGACACAAACATTCAGACTATAGCACTTTGCAGTTCCATTATTATTATTGTTTTCCCTGTTGGTCCCCTGTTCTCTTTATCCCTGCAGTATCCTTACAGCTGGCATCCCTTGGCGATTCAGAGGGCCTTGTTAAAATATCTTGAAGGGCTCATTGCTCTCATACTTTGCACTGTTAGCCTAGTTCTGGATCTGCTTTGGACTAGCTGTGTATCACTGGATCAAATCTAGGCTTCTTTCCAGGAAGTGGACGACCAGGTCTGTTTGATTCACTCTATACCCCCATTCCTAGCACGATGCCTGGTTCATAGCAGGCACTTGATAAATATTTTTATTTATTTATTTATTTAAAAGTATTTATTTATTTATTTTTGGCTGCGTTGGGTCTTCGTTGCTGCATGCGGGCTTTCTCTAGTTGTGGCGAGTGGGGGCTATTCTTCGTCGCAGTGTGCGGGCTTCTCATTGTCGTGGCTTCTCTTGTTGCAGAGCACGGGCTCTAGGCGCACGGGCTTCAGTAGTTGTGGTGCATGGGCTCAGTAGTTGTGGTGCACGGGCTCAGTAGTTGTGGCTGACGGGCTCTAGAGCGCAGGCTCAGTAGTTGTGGCGCACGGGCTTACTTGCTGTGTGTCATGTGGGATCTTCCTGGACCAGGGCTTGAACCTGTGTCCCCTGCATTGGCAGGCGGATTCTTAACGACTGCACCAGCAGGGAAGTCCAATATATATTTTTAAATGACTGAATGTAACTTATCTGAGCCTCAGCTTCCTCCTCTGTAAAGTGGGATAGCAACTGAGGAGGACATTGTGAGGCTCAAGGAAAGAACCTTAGCAGCAATAATGTTATGGGCGTTTGTGGAATCAAAACACTATTACATATGGTCTTATGTGTGCATAGAAGTGCTTTTTAAGCCAAAATGTAGCATGCATATATAAGGAGTTGTTTTTACTCTGTTCACTACCTCATCCAAAGAAGTGGAAAGTTAATTTGAGAAACTATACTCTGGGAGGTGGCAGAAAGTCCCGGGCCTGCAGATGTATCCTGGGAGGCAAGCCTGGTCCGAGGTGGGCATCCTCTGTGCTTTCCTCCCTCAGGGAGCATTCCAGAAAGCCTAATCAGATGTGCCTTTGTTAGCAGTCTACAAAGCTTCCACTGAGAATGTGGTTTGTATGCTTTGCATCTGTAATGGAATTAGAGGGCAGCAGAGGACAGTGAACCTCCTTCTGGGTGGAAACCGTGCTACTGTTGAGTAAACTTGTAGCCTTTGTCAGCTGAGACCGCTGAGAAAGTGCACACAGAGCAAGTGGGCGCCGCTGGTGTTCTTTGCCCTTAGTTTACTCACCATTTGCCTTACCTGTCTCAGCTCTTCAGGCAATGACTTCTTATGTAATTGTTTTTCACAGGGCAGTCCAGATGAAAAGAGTACTGATGAATGCACTTCCAGCCCAGTAAAACATGGAGAGGAAGAACCCATCCAGAGAGGGCTCTAGAAGGCTCTCAGCCAAACTGAGCAAAGGCCCAGAGATGAAAAAAGTGTCTCGTCAACTCGGCATGGCAGCTGCTGAGTCAGATAAGGACTCTGGATTTTCAGGTTAAAAATACCTTATCATTTCTACATTGTAATGAATGATTTGCCTGAAAAACGTCCTCCGTAAAAACTCATTTGTGTGATAAGGATGGGAAGATTTCACCCACAGGAGAAATAGTTTTCTGATCTCTTCAAATGGTGATTCTGTTGCCATATGGCGGGATACTCATCCCAGTCACGGTGGGGTTAGTTCTGAAGGAATGATATGACATCTTTTTTCCACTTAGACTCTCAACTTTAAATCTTATATTTCCAACTGTGGCAAGTGGCTACTGGAAAAATATATTTAAATACTCATAATTCTATTGTCTTACCTCTTTTTTCATAGGAATAGTTACATTGCAGGGAAAAATACCGGCATGTTGTCACCACATATAACAAATTAAACAAAAATAGTATATAATTTGTTAAGATAACTTTTTTGCTGAGAAAGTGTTTGCTGTGTTTAAAAACATTTCCCCCCCCATAACCCATCCCTGCCAGTATTTGTGCCTTTTGTCTTTGGACTGTGAGCCTCCTGGCCCTATTCCAAACTTGAGTATCTGTTAGAGACAAGAAAGCAAGACAGTTTTCCTTATTGGTTTGTCTTAAACTTTATCTGAAAGGACTAGTTGCATACCCAGTAAATCTTTTAATTTTGTGCCGAGGCTTTTTTATTTCCAGGTCTGAGAGTAGTGGCTTAAATATGGCTCTAGTGTCAACATTTTGGCCCAGGGGAGGCAGAGGGGTGATGCCAGGGGATTCTGGCTGGGTTAGCATCCTGAGAGTGGAGCCCTCTCCTGGAGAAAGATTTATATTATCCAGCCCACAGAGACTTACCAATCCACCGTGTTGATTTATTAATTTATAGTGAGAAATGCAGCTGTTAGGAAAACTAGAACTCAATCATCCTTAGATTGGTGTATTTTCTCCCTGTAGGTATGCTGCACGGGAAGCCAAATTATAAATAGACTGTTTCTCAGAGGAACAGAGCACCGTCCTAGGGATTAGAATAAGGACAGTTCAGGGAAGGGAGGGCAGGTTTATAGCCCTTTGGGTTTTTCTTCTCAATCTTTTAGCATTGTTTCCTAAGCTTGCCTCATCATAAGGCTTGTCTGAGGCATTTGTTAAAAATACTGATCACCAGACCCCTCTTCTGGAGACTGTGATATTGAGGGTCTGGGGGAGGACCCGGAATGTGAGTTTTATATTTTTACAAGTGTCTCTGGTGATTCCTGTGATCAGACAGGTTTGGGAAACTTTGCAGGCCTAGTGTCTTTTTTTTTTCTTTCTTTTAATATCGTGTTTGTTTTTTGTCTGTTTTTCATATCATGAAGGTAATACATGCTCATGGTAGAAGCTTAGAAATTTAGGTACATGCAAAGAAGAAAACAAACATTAACCATACTCCCACCCCCTGTTATTCTCAATACTGTGGCCATTTTGGTACTTCTTCCAATAACTTCAGTTCTGTCAGACCAGCTGTTCTGTAGCATGTCCCAAAGTCTGGATAGTTTTTCTGAAAGTTTCCTATTCTCTATGCAGAAGTGCCTTAAGAAGTATTGTGCTGTTCACATAAGGCAGTATCAAAAATACTCAGATTCACTGTGCTCCAGAAAGTGGCCCTAGTGAATACCTTCAGTCACATCTGGGCCAGGTGCCAGTGGTTTCGTCAGTGCCTGAGTTATTGTTCCAGTTACCTTGGGATGTGATGTAATTTGCAATTATTAATTAGCTGCAGTCCATATTGAGATTTTTCCCATTGTCCCAATAGTGGCCTTTATAATTGTTAATCTTTTTGTATATTTGTTTGTTTTGGGTCCAGAACCCAGTTGAAGGCTGTGCATTTCATTTAATTGTCCCTGTCTTTTTTTTTTTAATTTTAAAATTTTTTAAATTTTTGGCTGCGTTGGGTCTTTGCTGTGTTGGCTTTCTTTAGTTGCGACGAGCTGGGGCTACTCTTCGTTGTGGTGCGTGGGCTTCTCACTGCGGTGGCTTCTCTTGTTGCGGAGCACAGGCTCTAGACGCATGGGCTTCAGTAGTTGTGGCACGTGGGCTCAGTAGTTGTGGCTCGCGGGCTCTAGAGCACAGGCTCAGTAGTTGTGGCGCACGGGCTTAGTTGCTCCACGGCATGTGGGATCTTCCCGGACCAGGGCTCGAACCAGTGTCCCCTGCCTTGGCAGGTGGATTTTTAACCACTGTGCCACCAGAGAAGCTCTGTCCCTGTCTTTTAAATCTTATTTAGTCTAGACCAGCTCCTTCGTCTTCCCGTTCTTTTTTCGGGACATCGTCATCTTTAAAGGAGTTAGGCCTGTTCTTCTGTAGAATGTTTCACACTGGATTCCTCTGGTAGCTTCCCCATTATCAGAAATAGGCTAAACATTTTTTTAATAGAAAACTAAATTTTTGATGTTATATCCTTCTCATTGCAGCACATAAGGTGACTCCTAAGTGTGTCTTATTCTTGGTGACACTCTGATTAAAGGAGTAGATGTATACCAGATTTCTTTATTGCGAAAGTACTCTTTTCTCTTTGTAATTAATGAGCAATTTATGGGATGATACTTTGAGATTGTGTGACTATCCTGTTCCCCAGCAGACTCTTGACTAGTGATTTTAGCATCCATTGATGATCCTTGCCTGAACCAATTACATTTGTGGTTTGAAAATGGTGATCTAATTCTATCATTCCTTGTATATTTTATTAGCTGACAGTCATCTTCTCTAAAGAAGTACTTCTCTCCTCTGCCCCCTTTTTAGAGCATCACTGTGGATTCACGGAATTTTTTTGTGATTTTGTTTGTCAATCCATTATCATTATTATTTTTGATACTCAAATTGCCCCACATTTGGTCAGTGGGAGTCCCTTCTAGGTGGCGCCTGTGTCTTTGACATGTCCCCATTTGTGTTGGAGCACTTCCTTGCTTTCTGGGGCAGTAAGATGTCCAGGCTCATCTTGCACCTTCCCTGCCAAAGATATCGGCCATTCCTCCAAGGAGCCCTGGTTTCCTTTTTGTGCAGAATGACATTTAGAAACCAAGATACACGTACAAGGTACGCACTTTTCTTCTGAAGTCCTTTGTTTCTGGCCTAATGGTTCTTAACTAGAGGTGCACATTTGGATTACTTGTAGTGTTTTGTGAAAATAACACGTGCCTGGACACCAGATAAATCAATTCAGTAGAGTGAGGGGAAGACCCCAACACCAGTAATTTCTAAAAAGCGTCTTTGGAGAATCTGATTAAATGCGAGTGTTGACAGTTGCTCTCTTCTAAATTACGGTCACATTCCAGTCCTGCCTCATCCAGACGACTCTGAGATTCTTGATGAGCATTTAGGGTATTCCCAGACTCCTCACTGGCAGGGTTACTGCAGTCTCTTGGTTTACTCCAGCAGGGAGCTAATTAAGCCCTCTCTGTATGGATTTCACATAGAGCAGCCTTCTTTTCTTTGTGGCAGAGAGTATCTTTCCATCACCCATTGTGCAGAACCCCCAGTGGGCACACTCAGCGTGCATTTAGGACACTAACAAAGGAGGTGCTTAACTGGGTGGAGGAGGAAGACAAAGAAAGGCACATTGTAAACCTCACCTTGATGAACTTACCCAGAATTTTACAATTAGAAAACTTAGGAGGAAGCTGTTTTACTTTCAGAGTGGAGGTAAGTCTTGAGGTTTTATAGGTTGGTTTTGTTTTTGTTGTCATTGTTACATCATGTAGTGCCCAGAGCCTCTAAAGGTCTTATTAATCTTGCCCCAAGTCACACGCACACCCCTCTTCCCTTTCAACCACAGATTCTTAAAAGTAATGAGCTAACTTCGAAGGCTTTACCCACTTCTCCTGTAGACTGGTGATGGTTACTTTCTCATGAACCCAAATGGATGCAGGCTTTTGTCTGTAATAGAGTTAGAAGGGAAGTCAGCTGTCCTGAAGGGCAGTGATTCTCAATCTTTTGGGGTGGGAGGGATAATTATGGCTCCCATTGAGAATCCAGTGAAAGTTAGATACCTACTCCTCAGAAAAATTCACAAAAACACATATCACAAATGTTCCATTCCGTTTCATGGGGTTCATGGCTCCCCAGGAGGACTGGTTAAGAGCCTGAGTGAACTGACCATTTTTCCGCCCACCAGATGGGAGCTCTGAATGCCTGAGCTCGGCAGAGCAGATGGAGTCTGAGGACATGCTGAGCACCTTAGGCTGGAGCCGAGAAGACAGGCCAAGGCCGAGCGCCAAGCCTGCGAGCGGTGCCTTCCCAACGCTGGCCCCCATGGTTGTCATGAAGAACGTGCTGGTCAAACAGGTGAGGAGGACTGAGCTCTCATAACTTCTTTGCACGCCAGAGTTTCTGAGCTTCCTGTGCACAGAGCTTCTCCCTCTCTGCCAAGGAGAGATGTGAGAAGCAGACCACCGGCACCACACCAACACGTGCTTCTGTGCTGGGAAGAGGATGTGTCCTTTCAACTACTGACGGTGTTTGAAAAAGGAATACAAGAGTCATCACATGTGTTCTTATTTTCCAGATAGTAAGACTGTTTTATTTCTGTGTCCCTAGTTTGTCCAAAGCGATCTGGAATACTTTAGTCATGTTAAACGGAACCAAGCAGAAATGTCCTGACTTCTATAGTGCATGCTAAGATATGACAGAATTTAAGGTAGAAACAAGAGGATCTCTTTTTAATTTGACTGGGACTTGTAGAAATATTTTTTTGAGAAGTAGAGGCAATTTCCCTGTTTCTCATGTTACATTCTGAGCACTTTCTTAGTAACCAGCCAAAGCTATGTCATTAGTGAGAAAGGAGCTCTTTGGTTTAGGTATGGCTATACCAGCAGACTCCACCCAGCATTGTTGAGGAATTGAAAAATAACCCTGTTTCAGGCTTTCTTATATAACTATGCAAATTATGTGATTATTGTCTAGATACGAAAGAAAAGAAGATTTAGATAAAAATCTAAGCTAAGCCCCAGTGTTTGGAACAAACAACTCAATCCTATGAACTTGAAGAACATGTAACCTTACCCTACTTTGCTCTAAACTAGATCAGTCCTCGCATGGGTCCGTTGCTGCGGCTGCTCAAAGCTAGTGAAGGTTGAAATCTGGCTGTATGTTGTTGACCTTCCCACCTTAGGTAGAAGAATGTGGCTCTAGCCTGACAGGAGACCTTAATGTCTTAACTATTACCTAGTTATTGCCGAACAACACAAACTGATTTTCAACAAGGCAACCTGGTGAGTTTGGAAAAAGAATTTGCAGATATTTGCTTGGCAGATCACATCTCAGCTGGAAGCACAGCTCTCCTCACCGAAATGAGGCGAGAGAATAAAGACATGAAACGGAGCCCAAATGAGATTGTCCAGGCCCCACCGGTGCTTCTCAGGGCTTCCTGTCTCCTGCTCTTTCCTCCCTGCCTTCCTCTCTGGCCCCCTGGTTACTCTTTCTTAGGCATCTTTGTTGATTGTCGTGGGCGAGGCCGGCAGCTCCAGAGGGCTGTTGCAGGGTGAGTGGGCGGGTCCAGCAGAGCCATCTCCTTCCGGACAGAGACCCACTGGGAAGGCTGCTGGACTTGATCAGGAGACAGGAGGCTTGGGGGCAGGCTGACCTGATGGAGCAGTCTCGGAGTTCTGTTTTTTCACATATGCTAGAATCCAGCACATTCCAGATTTAAAAGCATTATACACTTTTTAAAATCTCTGCTTATCGCATAATGTCTTAATTATTGCTGCTTGGTTTTAGGATTTTTCTTTTGAGGCTCTGATTCCAGTTCTGTCACCAGACTGCGTGATCTTACACACAATTACTTAATCACCGTGAACTTTATTTTCTTCATCTTTAACATGAAGCTAGGATTGATTCTAGAGATCCTATCCAAGACCCTATGATTCTGAGATCCTATCCAAGTCTAAAGTCTTGTCTGGTATTCCCTCAGGTGATCTCAGTAAGAATGGTACCTTGTAAAATCTAAATTAGAACAAATAAGCTAAGTATCTAAGTGGGCATAACAATAGCATTAGGAAGAATCATCCAGTGAAATCAGCTTGGGAAAGCAACGAGTTAGGTATTTTCTGGATCCATTTGCCTTGTAGGTCAACCCTTATGGCATGAGTGAGCAGGGGGACAGCCTGAAGTTCTGCTCTTGACTGACCTGGACGAGGCTGATCTCTTCTTTGAAAGACCCCTGATTTTTGTATCTCCTCTGACGGGGGAGTGTTTGCTAGGCCCAGCATTGCTTGCTTATGGACATCCAGAGTGTATTTGAACACCAAGAGGGCTCCAGAATGGACTCTCCAGGTCATGCCAGCCTTTGCACAGGAGATGAACTGTAGTTGAACTTGGCCAGGAGTTCCTAAGCAGGTATCCAAGAAGCTGGAATGTATGCAAATCAGGTGCCGGTGTGGGAGCAGAGTCCATCGCTTTCCTCAGATAAATCACATGACTGCACTAAGGGTAAGAGCCTCTGTCAGGTTCTCTCTCTGCCTGTAGCCTCATCTACACTCATATCTCTGGGCCTGGGTTGGAATTGGACTGGCTTTTAAATATTAGAGACAGGTTCATGGAAAGTCCTTGTAATAAAGAGTCTGAGTCCATCTTTTAAATGAATAAATACATGAGAAAAGTAGCCATGCCCTTCTTTATTAGATTACTATCTGAATCAGTACTTTAATTAAAAATTATGTATCATTGATCAGTAATAGAGCAAAAGCAATGTAGCAGAACGGTTTGGATGGGTTTTAGAGTCAGAGGGTGGAATCCTATCTTCACCACTTAGTAGCTTGGGGACTGAAAGCAAGTTATTTCAACTTCCTAAGCCTCGGTTTCCTGTTTGTGAAAGGAAGTGGTAACTACCTCATGGGATCATTATGGCGATTCCGTGAGACAACGCAGGTGGCACCTCACACACAGTGCTAGCCTGTGGTAAGCACCCATACACGGTGGCTGTTCCTGCCTTGCAGAGCTCTGTGGTAGTCGGGCATTATTGCCTTAAATACAGGGGCCCATGGACTCCTGACAATATGTAACTTTTTAATCAAAAGTTGTTTTCAGGTAAAAGAGGTTCCAGATGTAACTAAATGAAGATAGACTGGTGTGAAGTCACATTTATAGTATTGAGATTAGCACATTTTAACTTATGCCAGCAAATTGTACTATCCATCCTTTTTTAAAGAAAAAAATTTTTTTTTAATTTTTATTTATTAAAAAAATTTTTTTTGTTGCACTGCACGGCATGCGGGATCTTAGTTCCCCCACCAGGGATCGAACCCGCGTCCCCTGCAGTGGAAGCGTGGAGTCTTAGCCACTGGACCACCAGGGAAGTCCCCTATCCATACTTTTATTGCCTTACTTGCGACCTTAACTATGTCACTACTTCACGACCTTCCTACAGTTTCTTTTTCTCAAGTGATAGCACTTGAATAAAGATAGCTATTTCCTCCAGTTTTCCCTTAAGAAAAAAAATATATGATGTCAGCCCCAAATGAATTTTTAAGCCACATCTCCAGTCATGTTAAGAAGGGCTACCCCGTGTGTGAGGGAGGCTCTGAACTTATATCTGAGTATTTGCTTTGCCTCTTGGACAGCTGCAGGTAACACGTAGTGTGCTGCTCTTTTCCTTTGCTTTTTCCTTCAGGGCAGCAGCTCATCCCAGCTCCAGTCGTGGTCTGTGCAGCCCTCCTTTGAAGTGATCTCAGCACAGCCCCAGCTCCTATTCCTTCATCCACCTGTACCGTCTCCTGTCAGCCCATGTCACGCTGGTGAGAAAAAGTCGGACTCCAGGAACTACTTGCCCATTCTCAATTCTTACACCAAAATAGCCCCACACCCAGGCAAAAGGGGCCTCTCCCTCAGCCCAGAAGAAAGAGGAGAAGGTGGAATGCAGAAGAAGATCTGTACTGAGAGACTTGGGCCAAGCCTGTCTTCTAGTGAGCCGACCAAGACTGGTGCTGGCCCACCCGGGCCCCTGACTCCAGCGCCCCCCAGCACCAAGCTTGCCGAGGACTCAGCTCTTCAGGGTGTGCCCTGCCTGGTGGCAGGTGGGAGTCCACAGACGCTTCAGCCAGTGTCCAGCAGCCATGTGGCTAAAGCTCCCAGCCTGACCTTTGCTTCCCCCGCCAGCCCTGTCTGTGCGTCAGACAGTACCCTGCACGGGATGGAGAGCAACTCCCCGCTGTCCCCACTGTCAGCTAGTTACAGCTCCCCTCTGTGGGCTGCAGAGCACCTCTGCCGCAGCCCGGATAGCTTTTCAGAGCAGCGGCAGAGCAAGCACAGGCGCTTTCAGAATACCCTAGTAGTCCTACACAAATCTGGTTTGCTGGAGATCACTTTGAAAACCAAGGAGTTGATTCGTCAGAACCAGGCAACTCAGGTGGAACTAGACCAGCTAAAGGAGCAGACCCGGCTATTTATCGAGGCCGCCAAGAGCAGGGCTCCTCAGGCTTGGGCCAAGCTGCAGGCGTCTTTAACATCAGGGTCAGGTCATCCTGGCAGTGACCTAGAAGCGTTCTCCGATCAGCCAGACATATAACATAGAAGGCATATTTTCCTGTTACTTGAGTGGTTCTTTTTAACTCTTTTACCGTTATCTGCTCCTGTTTCCCAAAGCTTATGTAAGAGCTTTCCTTTTAAACTTAAACTGTTCAGCGGTTCACTTACGAAGCCACATGCCAATACCTGGCTGCTGTCTTAACCTGTGGTCTGTGCACAGTTTACCTTTGTCTCCGTTCCACTGAGGACCTCAGATTTGGGTGTCCTCGAGTCCCTCTTCCTTAGCCTGCAGGCACTTCGATGGATCACGGGGCAAAGCGGGAAAGATGCTTGTGTGGGGCCCCTCTAGCTGTCACTTCCCACCATCCCACTCACTAACCGTGATCAGGGATGCAGTGACGCAGACAAGCATACAGAGTGACACCTGTCAAGCCAGGGAGTAGGTGACATAAGGAGCCCCCCGTGGATCTTCCCTTGAAGGTCTTAGTCACAGAGGAAAATATAAGAGGAGGGTGTTTCCATTTTACAAGGCATTGTGCCATTTGGGAGAAACCTAAAACGCTCTGGGCACACATTGGTCCTTGGATGCAAGCACTTAATCACTTAAAGCTTTGTTTCTTTAAACTCGAAAGTCAAGGGGAAGGGGTAGTACCGTTAACTCGTACACTTTAATCATAAGCCAGATTTCTGTGAAACTGGTAGGTGAAATATTTCAGATTTGTAAAGTATGGAATGGATTTAGGACCATCTGGAGCTACAGTTGATGAACTGCTTTTTTGACTCAGAGTCTGAAGAAGGGAGAAATGGCTAGCATCTCTTGGTTGAGAGCTGGAAGATTCTGATAATTTATGCTTTTTTCTCTCTCTGTCTCTTCTTTTGAAACAATGCAAAAGAAGATTTTCTTATATGTGAAAATCCTAAAAGAGAGCTTCATGGTTCCCGATTGTGTAATACAAGTCAGCCCTCTGCTACCATCATTTTTCCCCCCTTTGTTTTTACAAAAGAGGAAAGAAATGATTATTAAGCTTGAAAAACTTTGAATTAAAATCATCATAAGGTTATGACATTAAGTCCACAAAAAATTGGAAAACGTCATCCATTTTCTTTCCACATCCAGAGTTTTCATTTGTCTTACGTCACGGTGACGTGGAGCAGTCTTCTGTGTTTCTTTCGTGCATTGGATTTGGCTGCAAAGCCAAAGGTGTAGTGGGTTATGTGAAGTCCGTCTAGAAGTGGAGAGCGTTATGAGAACTTGCAGATGATACACACCCTTTCAGCCTCATTGTAAACTAGATTTCTAAGTCGTAAAGTTGCCAGCTTTTTATCCTCCCATTTAAAAATTTCATCCTCTTGAAAATCTTTGTACCGATTACTTTAGTAAGAAATTCTGTGTGACCAACTTCATCTTTTCTGCAAGGAAAATGTTCTTGAAGTTCTACCAAGGCCAGAAGCTAATGCTCATGCTTGCTGGGTAGTTGTAACTCTGAACATAGTTTTAAAATTACAAGGCTTCAGATTGCCTGCATTTTGTTCTCAAACATGCACAATTTAGATACGACCAATTTAGAAGTAAACAACTCAGTGAAACCTTTAGACTCTCCTGGTAAATGCAGAATTATTACCTGCCATTTGCTTTCTGAAAGATTTCACAAATCAGAGCAAACGTGTCTTTAAGCAGACTCTGCTCCTTTTACTATTTTTCTCTTGGCCCACACCCTTTGCCTCCCCTGAATCTGTGTGGTGCTGCAGGAACTCTGCACGCCGTGCTAGGAAGCTTCCTTTCTGGCAGAGTGTTTGGCAGCAAAGCTCTAGAAACAGGTGCCTTCAGAGCAGCCTGGGCACCAGTCATGAGTCTTACTGAGTCAAAAATCTGAACACACTTGCTGAGAACCAAATTTATTCCTTCAGAAAAACCCTCTGTGGAGCTTTATGCGTCTTGGACTCTTCTTCCTAGATTAAGGTTTGCATTCCCTCCTGTCAGGTACAAGACGATGAAAGCCGTCATTGATCCTCGCTGCTGAGTGACAGGGAGAAGCAGCACCACCCCACGGCTCTTCTCTGATGTTGTAACTCAGTGTGGAAGTCTCTCTGGGCTCTTAGCATGGGTGTTCTTTACCTAGTGGAGCAGTTAAGCAGATGAAGCCACTTAGAGAAGCTGGTCGTGGAAGGAGAGATCCACTGAGGCTAGCAGACATGTGGAGCCAGAAACCAGATCGGCAAATGGAGGAACCTCGGAGTTGACTGGAAGGATCTCCGTCGGTTTCACGAGGCTGTAAGTAGTAGTGGTTTTAGTGATGCGTGATTTGATCTGGTATGAAGTTCCGTGGCAAAGCTGCTGTTTTCTAAAAGCCATTCTTAGCTCAAACCAACCCTTAAGAGAAGTTTCGGCAGATTGTGTCGGCAGTATTGAAAGACATCTAGAAAAAGCTGCTGATTGAATTGGTTGTGGGAATGGAGTTTGGTGACATTTGTAATTTAATACACTCATTGCTTTTTATGGATTGTGGTATTGTCTGACTTTACTATGATTCCTTCAGCAGAAAAGTAACTCTTGTGCATATATTGAAGTGTTTTTCCAGCTATGAATTCTTTAGGGTAGAGATTTATTTACCAAATGTGAATTCTTTTGAGGAAGTATGAAGTTTCGTAGAAATTGACTGTGAAATGTCAGAGAAAAATAAAAGTCACTTACTTGAAAACTATTTGGCCTTTGGGCTTTATAACTGCTTAAAATGCTAAGTGAAATCACGAGTAAATGTTTGATTGATTTAGGTTTCATACATACGTACTCGTGTCATTTGGGGATACTGGGATTAGTTACTGAACTTGTGGAAATTCATTGTTCAGACTCTCACCGGTGTGAACTTAAGGGAGATGCAGGCACTTAAGGCAAATGGATAGTGCAGCTTTCCCTGGAGTCATGGAGGTTTATACTGGGTAGGTTGGGAGGACAGAGAGGAGAATACAATCCAATGATTTCCTCCATCTGATAACGACGCTTTCACAAACAGAATTTTTAAGTGGCAGAAGCACTACAGTCGTCTCCTGGGATAAACTAAAGCCATATCAAGTGAAGTTCTTTTACTACAGAGCGGTCCTTAGCAAGTACGTCTCCAAGCCTTTTCCTTCCTGCTTCTCCGAGGTGATTCCTAAGGCTCTGCTCCTCCTCATCCAGGTTCACCTACAGGGTCTCAGCAGGGAGATGTGTAGTCTTCCCTGCTCTCTGAGGCCAGTCAGGACACCCCTCCTGGGGTTTTTAAGTCACTGGGAAAATAAAAAGCTTATCATCATTTAAAGGCCTGTAGGGTTGCCATAGTCTAATTCTTAAAACATTATTTCTGTGCTATACAATTTTCTAAGTAACGTTTAAAAAGATGGCTGTAAGACCACTAAAACAAACAAAAATGGGTAAAGGTGGCTAGAAGAGGCCCCTCCTGAAATAGAGAAGCACCCTCCCGTAGAGATGGAATCTAGAGACACGAGAGCCACTGAGTGTATACTGCAAGGCTTAGGCGAGCCCTGTTACTGTCGTCCCTGGCCCTTGGACATGATTCCTGTATGTGGAAATACCTGCCCGTTGCAAACATGTCTGTTTAATCCACGTCTTTTATGACATAATTGCAGATTGTAGCCTGGTGCAGTGGGGTCGAAAGACCTCCATGCACCTGTCACACCTGTCACTCATTAACTGGGTGACTTTGGATAAGTCACTGAACCTCTAGGTATCACTCCTCTCAGTTGAATAATAAAGAACTGGAACTGGTTCTGTCTATGGTGCTTCCCATCTCTAACCATTTATAAGATCTCTGTCACAGGTGAGGCTTAAAATTACAGATCTTCCTCATTTTACAGTGGGGTTACATCCTGATAAACCCATCATAAGTTGAAATTATCCTAAGTCAAAAATGCATGTGGTGGCATGGCCTTCATCAAATCCAAAAGAGTGAGCTCAGCGGAGAAATAGCCGCGCACCCTTCCCGCCGAGAGTCCCGGTCCACATTGGAAGCAAAGAGACAGTTTTCTTACAAAAAGTTGGCAGTTATCATAGAGTTAACAGTACTGTCTAGGCTGTTGCAATATATCCTGCTTCCACTCCCTTCTCCGCCTCCTCCTGTATATCCTCCTCGATTAAGTATTAAAACAGTGTTTGAGTTGAAAAGAGTTTGTATATATTTAAATGAATACCTTTTTATACTCTTTGTTACATGTTTATAACCAGTAGTTAGTGGAAAATGTTTTGAAGTTTTTTTTTGTTTCGTTCTTGGTTTTTTTGTTTTTGTTTTTTAACTTGGGTTAGAATTTTTCTTTTTGTACTCTTTCTTTCAAACAGAGTTCTTAGTAACAGAGGCAGTTCCTGAATTCAAATAAACCTGACCTACCGAACATCATAGCTTAGCCCAGCCAACCTTAAACTTGCCCAGAACACTTACATTAGCCTGCAGTTGGGCAGGATCATCTCACACAAAGCCTATTATATAATGATGTGTTGGATAGCTCATGGGATTTGTTGACTGCTGTACTGAAAGTGAAAACAGAACGGTTGTCTGAGTACAGAATGGTGGTAAGTATATCGGTTGTTGACCTTCGTGATCGCGTGGCTGACTGGGGGCTGCCCAGCATCACGAGGGGATCCTACCTGCACATCACTAGGCCGGGGAAGAGATCAAAATTCAAAATTTGAAGTAGGGTTTCTGCTGAATGCCTCTCTCTTTCGCACCATCGTAAAGTCAAAAAATCCTAAGTCGGAGACTGTCGGTAATCAATTAAATTTTAAAGAAAACCCTGGGTGCCTACAAAGTAGGTTCCTAGTGCTCTGGTTCGTTGATTTTAAGGTGTTCTGTCAGATTTTAAACTTATTATATGTGACTCTGGGAGAAGCATTTTGCCAGCCTGCATTGGTTTTGCTTACCTGGTTGCGGCGAACATGGATTTACTAACTCCCATATAAGAGACTGCCCTCGAATGAAGACTCATTAGCCCCAAAGGAGAATAACTGGGGATTAAATCAAATTATGTCCTTTCCTAGTCAGTCATCTGCCAATAGCTCTTTCATCTGAAATGAAGGACATAATGGGTTTTTATATTTTAGAGAATATGTCAGTTTGCTTTTATTTTGTTCCAGATTTCTCTCCCCATAACCTTTTTTTTTTTTTCCCCATAACCTTTTAATATATTTCTCTTGGCCCACTCCCTTTGCCTCCCCTGAATCGGTGTGATGCTGCCTCAGCTCTTCTCTGTGCACCGTGCTAGGAAGCTTCCTTTTTGGCAGAGGAGATGTTTCTGCATGTTTTCTAAGGAGGCTCTTAGGTCGGTTTAACGTTACTTTAATGGTAAATAGTCATAGACCATGTAGATGTGGTGGTACTTTGTAAGGACTTTATTCTGGTCCCAGGCTCTGGGTATCATCTTTCATCCCCACCGGGAGAGAGGTAAGAGATGAGAAGAGGTCTGCCCAGGCGACACAGCACGAGCAGAGTGGCTGAAGAGAAAGAGGCAGCAGAAAGCAGCTTTATCTCAGTTCCCTTTATTATAAGAGAAGGGGAGTAGTCCTTGCTGTCCACTTGACATCCCGGGATTATGGTGAAGTACAAAAAAATGATGTCTCTAAAGTACTGTGAAATGCTCCACAGAGCAAGGCAGGCTTCCTGCACGAAAGCCCAGCAATGGAATTCAAGTGATGACCTTCCACCCCTTAAGAGTTGTCATTTGCTTAGAACAATTAACAGTATTTTCTACCAACATCACACTGACGACTAATGGGAAGAGAGTAAATCTCAACCCAGCCTTTGACTGGTTTCCTGGAAGGAGATATTCTGTGGGTCCATGGACTCCTGTGACCACTTTGGCATTTTCCTCTCTTCGTTCTTATGGCACGTGGCTTTCCTATCTGTTTCTCTTTCTGAAGGATGGTTATGCAAGGCATGAGAGAATTGCTTGAAAGAACAGTCTGTGTGGTTCCTGCCTCACATTACAGCATCTGGAGGAGATGAGAAAGAAAGAGAAAAGCCTGTGGAGTAACACAGTGAGTGGGTGGAAGCTGTTAGGAAATGAAAGGGAATAAAAACTGAAAGTAGGATCCCGAGGCCAGCCCGCGTGAGGGCCCAAGTCAGGTTGAATGATGTGCGTTTGGAGCGAGGCCTTCAGAGTGGCTTGAGAGCGCGAGAGTAAAAATAGCAGCCTTTAATCTTTCTAAAGCCTCACTTTATCTCAGGAATTGCAGGGGCCTTGGAGGAGTGCTCGCTAATTCTGGTAAATGTCTGTATAACAGAGGTGGGCCAGGGCCTCTGTTCTCCAGGGTCACCCACAAGCCTTTGGCCTCTGGCTGGGCAGGTGGGAGTGCTTGGCTTGGAGCCTATCCTCCGTCCGGGGCCAAGAGCGCGGCAGCTCCTGAGCCCTGGCCGAAAAACCCAGAGCTGCTCCCACTCGCACATAGTAAAACCATAATACCCCTCCAGAGAGCTGGGCTGAAATCACCATCTCTTCTGCTCACCCTGATACAAATTCATAAGTCGCCCCAGAGTCAGGGGAAGAGAAGAAGCTTAAAGATACCCACAAATAAAAAACTGCACCTTCAGTAGGCCCTGCCTCCTATTTAACAAGTGCAGGAAAGTCTGGTTCTGGAGGTCAGGTGGTCCCCCTAGAGAATGATTAATTCTGACTCCCCTCTGTTCTTCAGCAAGGCTTCTCGCCTGTCACTGGGCTGCTCGGGAAATGCAGGTGTGTGTTCACTTAAGCAAAACACACGGAGGAAGGGCAGTAAACCACCAAAACCAACAGCCCAGGATGCCCGCAGCTGACAGGGCAGTCCCAGGCCTGGTTTAGAGAGCGTGCTTTCACTGATGGTCCCGGAGATCCAGCAGGCCAGAGGCGCTGGGGTAACTTTAAGGTGAAAGCCTTTTTTTAAAGCCTCAAGCCGATGCTTGTCTAGTCAAGATGTATTTGGAAGTTTATGCTGCTTGCATTCTTGAAGCATTTTCCAGGCTCAGTTACTCTGCGAAGCCCCTAGCTAGTCACTTACCAGAGTTGCCAGTTGTACTTGTCAGGTCCGGCCGCAGTGACAGGACTGGCCTCCTGGCCCCGCCAACTGCAGGGCATAGGGAAACGTGGGAGAGCATGGACCCAGCTGTAAATGTCTCTGTTGCACTGATTTTTTTTTTTTTTCAGTACGCGGGCCTCTCACTGTTGTGGCCTCTCCCGTTGTGGAGCACAGGCTGCGGACACGCAGGCTCAGCGGCCATGGCTCACGGGCCCAGCCGCTCCACGGCATGTGGGATCTTCCCCGACCAGGGCACGAACCCGTGTCCCCTGCATTGGCAGGCAGATTCTTATTTTTTTTTTTTTAATTTATTTATTTAATTTATTTATTTTTGGCCATGTTGGGTCTTCGTTGCTGCGCTCGGGCTTTATCTAGCTGCGGTGAGCGGGGGCTACTCTTTGTTGCAGTGTGTGGGCTTCTCATTGCGGTGGCTTCCCTTGTTGCAGAGCACGGGCCCTAGGCGTGCGGGCTTCAGTAGTTGTGGCACGCAGGCTCAGTAGTTGTGGCGCACGGGCTTAGTTGCTCCGCAGCATGTGGGATCCTCCTGGACCAGGGATTGAACGCATGTCCCGTGCGTTGACAGGCGGATTCTCAACCACTGCACCACCAGGGAAGCCCCTGGCAGGCAGATTCTTAACCACTGTGCCACCAGGGAAGCCCATCTGTTGCACTGATTTTTTAATTGAGAGAAACAAGCATTCTGGGACCCACAGACTCAGAGGTGAGCAGGCATCTGACAGCACAGGTCAGCCCCATGGTCGGTCCCACTTTGGGGACCTTTAAAAATCCTCAAACGTGGTCCTCACTACTCAGATTTTTCACTCCCCCTACCCCCCTAAGATTTGTATTACTCTCAAACCCTGATCATTTCCACTGCTGAAAGCTTTAATGTTTCCTGAAGCTTACCTGACCAGGACATTACCATTGTTAACTTCGTAGTAACAAATACATAAAATTGTCAATACATTTATGTCCCAGGTGCTGACCTAGTTGTAGGGTATGAAATGGTGAATGAAACAGACATGTTTCTTGCTTCTGTTCTAGTGGGAGGGTAGCAATGACCGTCAGTTAGTCAGTCTTCCCTTTGATGGTTTGGGTCTCACCAGGTCTTGTACATCCAGAGTTCTGTGTGTGAGCCTGGGCAAGGTGATATGGCCTACTCACTTCTACTTTTATTTCAGAGATTAATGTTTTGATAATTTTTGGCTTTAGCATCCTTTGATTAGGGCGAGAGTCCTTCATGTTAAACTACTAGCCGAGAACAGAAGTGTTGTTAGAGACGCAGCGTATTGATTAGTTGGTAAGTTCACTCCAACGCCCAGCACGCTAGGAGAGAGTTCTAGAAAGTGGATTAAACTGATTGGTGACACCTTCGGACTTCTGGGCTCACCCACAAGAGAACTGCGTCTGCTTTCCTCAGCCTCCCCCCAGCTGCTGCCGGCAGAAGCATTCACGAGACCCCAGGCAAGCCTGGGCACCTCCTTAAATTTTGTACCGTAGGGACCTCGCTTGCCTCACCCGAGGCCCAGCCCTGGCAGCACCAAACAGTTCCTGAGACCCAAGTCCTACAGAAAGACACACATGGTCTCCCGCCTTGGGGCCCTCACAGCTGAGCCAGGAGATGTGACTCACGGGGAGAGTAGCAATGGCCAGGTAGTGTGGCTGGTGCCCAAGGTCAACTACAGACCAGAGTCATGGGAGCTCTCCAAGGTCTGGAAAGGAACACAAGGCGAGTGGAGCTTTGAGCTCAGCCTTGGCGTTGGGTGGAGTTTAGATAAGCTGAGAGAAAGGGGAACAGCGTTTTAGCCAAAGGAAAGAGTCTGAGTAGAGGCATCGTGGTGAGATGGAAATACAACTTTGGATCTGGATCCGGTTTCTGTGTGATCCTGGCAAGTTACATACCCTTCCTGGGCCTCCTCTCCAAGTTTGTTAGATTACTGTCTCCTCTAAAGAGTTACTGTGCTGGAAGGTGTAAAGTGTCTACTGCAGTGGCTCCACGTGGGGAGGGGGAGGGGGTGCTCAAGAAGCAGTAATCATACGATCGTTGCTGCAGGTAAAGCACGAAGTTTGAAGCTCGAGGGGGTAGGATGGAGCCAGCTGAGCTGGCCTCCGTCCAGGGTCAGCCTTTCACGTAGTCCTGAACGGGCAGTGAAGAGCCAATCAGCCCAGCTCCCTGCCGGCCTCCCACCCCCCGCTGCACCGAAAACAGAGGCCCTCCTTAGCACACACACTTGGCAAGCATGCTCTCCCAGCCTGTCCTAGGCCTCACCCCTCTTTAGGCCTATACAGCCAGTGGGTGGGGAGCTATTGAGGAATCCGTGTTGATTGCAGGCCCCACCCTAGCCAGGATCCTAATCTCACACGTGGCCCAGACTCCTAGCTGATGACTTAGCCTCCAGTCCCGGCATAGTCTGTCCTCACACCTGTACGGGGTGAACTTCTTCAGACCCTCTTGCTCACGTTACTGCCCTCTGCAGGCACCTCCAGGGCAGCGGGTCTAGCCTTGGCTGCATAGTGGAAGCCCTTGAAAATCCCGATGCCCAAGGCCACACCCCAGACCCATCCTGTCAGATTCTCTGGGAGGTAGGACCTCCCCTTCCCTATCCCCATCAGTAATGAAAGCTCCTCAGAGGACTGCGAATGTACAGACAAAACTGGGAACTCCTGCAGTGGCTCCCCTTCGTGGGCTTGGGTTTGGGGCTGGGGCCGAGGAGAAGGGACTAGCCCTGCACTGTGCAGTGGGATCGGTGGCATCGCCATCCCCTGGAGCTTGTTAGAAATGCAGAATCAGAGGACTAGCTGATTGTGAATCTGCATTTTTACCAGGTTCCCGGGTGATTCCTGCACCCTGTCAAGCACCGGCACCAGCTTTTACTAGACGCTCACAGTGGTCCAAGTGCGGTGCCAGGTACTCACACATGCCATCTCATCTCAGCCTCACAGCCTCTCAGCCGTTAGCGCACCCTCTGACAAACAACGAGACACCGGCCATTCGTTCAACAAATCCTTACTGAGTGCCTAATATGAGAGAAGCTCCGTACTAGGGACTGGGGATCAAAAAGGGTGCTCCCCTGCTGGACTAGTGCTTAGAGACCAATGGGGTATGATGTCTGTGTTATCACTTAACAGCTGTGTGTTCATGGGTGACTTCCTTGGCCTCTCTGAGCTCCAGTTTCCTCTTCTGCAGATCTGGGCTGTGGTCATGATTCAGTGATTTCCCCTAGGCCAAGTACTCACCAGAAGGCTTGGATCTAGCGTGAGTTCAAGAATGGTTGCTATTGTTTATACTAGTAAAATACTACCATGTTGTGGGGAGGAGGGGGAGTGGGGTAGAGGGACACCAGGCCACAGTGGTGCCTGCGGAGAGGTGGCAGGGATGAGAGCGAGGTCGTGAACGCCAAGAACCTCGCAGGAGGTGATGCACGGGGGAGGAGCCGGGGTGTGGACAAGGCTGCCCTGTCCTCGCACTGCCTGGCGTCATTTCTCTGGATCAGGCTGGTTCTTCCCACTTTTCTGACGAGTAGATGAATCAGACCACTAGAAGCAGCATGAGTCTGGGCCTAGATCTCGCCCTTGGCCCGTTGAAGCTCTTTGTGGTTCCTCGAGGCAAGACACAGAGCAGCCCCTCCAGACCGGGGCTTGATTAGCCCGAGGTCCTCTCCTGCGCCCCACCTTGGCCTGCGGAGCGCGGGCGCCCCCTTACGGCGGAGCCGAGCCACAGCAGCGGGCCCTGGCGAGTCCCCAGGCATGCCAAGGGCGACGGGGAAGCGCAGCCAAGCCGGCTGAGACCCCGCCCCACGCGGCCCTGGTCCCACGGGGTGGGGTCCCGGCTGTGGAATTGCGGCCCGGGCCCGCGCAGGGGTCGGGTACGCGGAATCGGTTTAGGGGTTTCGTGTTCCTCGGAGTCCCACCACTGTTTCCTGTAAGTTAATTTTCTCTCCTGAAGGCGTTGCTAATTAAATCCTTTCTCCGGCGAGCCGTCGTCCCCCTCCCCTGTTCCTCTGTTTATTAATTATCCAGCACGTGCGAGGGAGCCAGGCGCGCTCAGGTGGATGGGCCTCGCCGCTCGCTCTACTGGCCGCCTGCTCGGCTCCCTCCTCGGGTCTCTCAGGGCTCTTTCCACCTGGACCATGTGAGCAGTCCTTACAAGTCTGATTAAAAGCAGTAACAGCCCTTTTCCTGCTGCTGCTGACCTCTGCTGGCTTGGAATCCATCAAAATCCAGTTCATTGCATTTCACCTCCCCTTTCTTCCCACCTCTGAAATCGTACTCCTCACTGCTTTTTCCCCTAAGCACTCTTCCTGCCTTTCCCCCCACCGTCCAGTGCACAACACGCTAGGCAGAGGTTTGCCACACTGAGCCCAGTGGCTTGTGGAAGGTCTCACAGCTTATCTAAGGCACAGACGGGACTAGAACCCAGCTCTCCTGAAGCTTAGCCTCTCAGGGGTCACGAACTCAGAAGGCTCCAGGGGCCCTGTGTGTTGCACAGTGGGGAGGGGTGGAGTCTGCGGCAAGGGAGAGCTGTGCTTGCCCCTTTGGGGGGGTTCATTCAGTGTGCCCCACTGAGGGCCGAGAATGTCCACTTCTTGATAAGTCTTAAGAGTGAGTCCAAAGAGGGTGTGGAGAAAAGAGAAGCCTCCTACACTGTTGGTGGGAATGGAAATTGGTGCAGCCAAAAACAGTATGGAAGTCCCTTAAAAAACTAAAGTTTAAGCAATTCCACTCCTAGGCATCTAATCTGGAAACGGTGAAAACTCGAATTCAGAAACATACATTCACCCCAGTGTTCATAGCAGCACAATTTACAGTAGCCAAGACATGGAAACAACTTAAGTGTCCATCGACAGATGAACAGATAAAGAAGATGTGGCACATATATGCTATGGAATATTACTCAGCCATAAAAAAGAAGGAAATAATGCCATTTGCAGCAACATAGATGGACCCAGAGTTTATCATACTGAGCGAAGTAAGTCAGACAGAGAAAGACAAATACCCTATGATATCACTTATACGTGGAATCTTAAAAAAATGATACAAATGAACTTATTTACAAAACAGAAACAGACTCAAGGACATAGAAAAAGTAATCATTACCAAAGTGGAAAGTAGAGGAGATGGATAATTAATATTGCATATTTAACTATAAAAAAGAAAAGAGTGAGTCCGATGTCTGAGCATGGCAGTGACCGGAACCACTGGGCACTTCGGACTCACCGTGTGGTGATCTTTCCAAGATGCCACTTACTGCTTAGGGGACATGTGAGCCCCACCCCCATGCCTGCCCATCCAAGGCCCAGTTCTGCCCATGCTGTGGAGAAGGTTCCCAGGCTGGCACCCCTCCCACCGCTCATGCAGGGCCCCCCTTCCCCTCAGATCTCCCCATGTCTTGGATGCCACTCTCCCCTCCTCTCTATCTACAATTCCCTATTCAGGCCTCATGTGGCCCGACTCTCAGCTCTCTATCAGGCAGGAAAAGAAGGCAGCTCCAGCGGATCCAGAATTTGAAAGGAGGCGTTGTGCCTGGGGGTGTGTGTGCTGTCTTTAAGGAGATACTGGTGGTGGGGATTTCAGGCATCACAAGGAGGCCAGAAGGGGACATTTGGGGACAGGGACTCTGGGAAGGAGCCCACACACAGGACTGCCTCCCCTCTGGAAGCCTCCCAACGCTGGCTCTCAGCTGCTCTCGGCTCAGAGTTTCAGGTCAGTGCCCTGCTCCCTGCCTGCTATCTTCTGGCTAAGGCTGCCTTCAGTGGGGAGGGCGTTAACATGTGATCTCGCTTCGCCAGCTATCCCTTTGGCCCCTCCGGAGGCTTCTCTTTTCGCATAGGTTGTAGATGAGCTTTGGCGGCTGTGTCTCTTCCTCCTCAGGGCCCACTCCATCTTAGGGTCTTTGGTGTCTCCCCCGCTCTGGTCTCTGTGGGAGGGGGTGTGAGAGGTGCCCGGCTGTGCTCAGCCTTCTGGCAGTGTCTGGTCCCCACCTGCAGGTGCCCTGATACTGCCTGGGAGTAACTGCCTGGAAATAACTGAGGCCTTTCCCCCTGGCTAGGCATTGTCCCTGAGTCCTAGAGGATGGGCCCCAGCCTGGACTGTCCTCAGACCCGCACAGTCAGCCTCTGGTAGAAGCTGCTTCATCCAGGGCAACTCGCCATCATCATCAGTCTGGGAGGAACCAGATACACCCCATAGTTCCTGAAATCAGCCTGTTTTCACCTGCACAGTCACCTTAAGCCGCTGACTGTCTGCTCTGTGAAGAGAGAGGCTGAGCCTTGTTCCTCTCTCTGTTCCCACCAGGGCCTGTCACATAGTAGGTGCTCAATAAATGTGTTGGCTGAATCAGTCAGTCAATGAATTGGTGAATAAAAATGCGACTCCTTGTTACTTTCCAGCAGGGAATTTATTGGATGTCTACAACAGTCCACGTAGAAAGACAATCTAGTGTCTGGGTTAAAAGGATAGATTCAGGAGCAGGCAGCCTGGGTTTGAATCCCAGCTCTGCAACAAGGCTTTGGGCAAGTTATATAACCTCTCTGGGCCTCAGTTTCTTTATCTGGAAAATAGGGGTAGTAATAAATCATACCTCAAGGGGTCGCTGTGAGGAATAAATAGCGCAGGTAAGGTGTGTGTACGACAAGGGCCTGCCACGCAGAGGATGTTCAGTAAGTGCTGGTCATTCTCACTCACGGTCGAATTACTGCGACAGTAGCGTCAGTGACTGCACTCTACACTAGGAATGGGGGAAACCAGGGCACTTCATCGTCTCCATTCCCGCCCTCTAAGGTTCACAGTAGAGTTGGGAGACGAAATCCACAAGGAGGGAGGAAGTTAGAGCTGCCAGGTGTAGGGGAAGATTCCCCCAGGGCTGGACTAGTTGAGGAGAGGCCCTGTGGGATGTAGTGGGGCTGGGAGAGGCCTAGGCTGATGGAAGAGGCATGTAGTTGTGGGGTGTGGGGTCACCCACGAGGGGGCAGAGGGCCACAAGGGGGATGTGGACCTTGCCAGTCAACTCAGGAGATTGTACGTCACGCAGGTCATCCCTACATTTCAGGGTTTTCAGCTTTTCAATTCTACTCTAGCTCCTGGAGGCCACCTTGGCAGAAACAGTTTCCTTCCAACCCCATTTGCTGAGTCTGGGTGGGAAGGAAAGAGTGACGGGGAGCTCCCAGAGGCCCCTCTTTGGGCCCAGGGTGAGGTCCAGGGATCTCCGATGGTCCCAACTGAGTTTTCCAGCAGCTTCAGGCTGAAACTCTGGGCAATAAACACGACCCCCTGCCTTTGGTCTCCAGCCTGGAGGACCCTGCTGATCTAGACATCAGTTTGTGCCTGATGCACCCAAGCAGGACACCCTTGACCTAGGATGAGCCAAGGGTTTGTAAGAAGTGGCCAGAGGGAGGCGACAGGCGGAGCGCGCCCTCAGGACTAAAATCTTCTCTGACTGTGGTTGTATACTTGTGCTCCTATCACTCCTAAATGGAGACTTGAAATCCCCAGAAATCAACTGGCATCCCTGCCCCTGGATAGTCCTTCCCATCCCCACTTCCACCCACAGCCTTGCTTTTCTGCCTAGCCAACTCCTATTCATCCTCTGTGACCCAGATGTCACCTCCTCTGGGAAGTCTTCCAGCCTACCCACGGCTGAGTGAGTGCTCTCCTCCAGGCTTCCCTAGCACCCTGTCCTCCTCCTTCCATCAGCGCTGTCATACCACAGGACCGTCTGTGATTGGTCCTCTTCCCTGTGAGCTCCCCCAGGTCAGGCAATGGGTCTCATTCATCTTTGCCTTCCTGGTTTTTGGCACCATGCCTGGCATCGAGTCAGCATCAATGAATGTTTGAGGCATGAATGGAGAAGCTGGGCCAGCACGACCCAGAGAGAGAGGAATAGGGCAGAGGCAGAGGCCAACACCGAGAGCAGCTGAGCTACCCCAGACACCGCCTGCCCCACCAGCAGGCTCGCCTGGCTGCTAAGCAGGTCCAAGGTTCTGCCTCATCTCTAAGGCACCTGGGATAAGACAGGAGTCAGGCATCCTTGCTCTCTGCCCATCACCCCCTTTTCTCCCCAGCAGGAGGGGCTGCTTCCCAAGCATCCCTGAGTGCATGCCCAGAAGCAGGGCTGGAGGGACGTGAGGGGGAACAATGAGGCCAGTTGGAGGGCACAGGGTACAGAGAGGAGCCAGGGCACTGGAGTGACAGGGACAACCATGCTCTTAGTGGAGGAGACTGGCTGAAAGATGGCTGCCAGGACCGAAGGACTGAGCCCCTCATTATAGTGGAGGGGGATGTGGTTTAGGTCTCCTCAAGTACATCGTTTCCCCAAAGCTCCTTTGGTTCCCGAGCGCTGGGGAGACCAGTATCTCCCTGTGTCTGCCACTGGGTGTGGAGACCAGAGGACCTATGACCTCTATTGCCACAGGCAGATGGTTCCCCACCCCCCGGCTTTGGGAGCCAGAGACTTGTGCGTAAAAAAGCTCTGAACCCCTTCCTCCACTCAGGGTTGCAGAGTGGTTATTAAGAGTGACACCGTCAACTGCCAACTAATGGGCCAATGACAGTGGCGAGCACTTCAGGGGCCCTGAACCCTGCCCAGGGTCATGCTCTCCTCCCAATTCCAGTGCTCCTGATGGCCTGTCCTTTGAGGTCACACTGATCACCCCACCTCAACCTTCAGGATCACCTTGGATCCTTTCACCAGTGCCCCTCCAGTCAAGCTCCATGTCTGTGAAGTGCCTCTGATATCTTCCCTTCCTTACCAGCCTACAGCCACTATTCCCCCCAGACCCTGGTTACATCATACGCAGATCATAGCAAATGCCTCTTATCTGGTCCCTCCCACTTCCAGTCTACCTGCCAAGGCTCCATTTTCTGAACTCTAGCTCTAATCAGGTAATTCCCTTGCTCAAAACCTTCAATGGTTCCCTATTACCGGTCAAATTTATTCCAGATCTCTTAGCTTGGCATTCAAGGCCCCTCTGCTCAGGTCCCAACTCTTAGCCTTAACTCCCTCTGCCTCACTGTGATGTCCCCTATCCTAACTGTTCCACGATCATTCCAAGGCTCCAGGCCTGTTCCCTCCACCTGGACAGCCCTCTCCATCCCTCTCCACCTGCAGAGATCTCATCCCTCCTTCCAGGCTCTGCCCAAATGGAAGCTCCTTGCTCCCTACCTCTGGATGTGCTCTCTTCATCCTTTGAGCACTCCCAGGAACCTCTCCCAGGATGTGAACCCCTGGAGAACAGAGCTGTCTCATTTGTCTTCCAGCCCCACTGTGTGCACTGCCCAGTGCTGGGCACATCAGGGGAAGAAGAGGTACGCGGTGAGTGAATGAGCACGGATCTGTGCAATCATTGAGCACCTACTACGTGCCTGGTCCCTGCCAGGCATCCAGGGTACAGTGTGAACAAGGCAGGTGTGTCTGCCCTGTGGAGTATGGATAGCTCACACTCTAGAATGTGCTGAGGGTTAGCTGCAGCTCCATTCATCCCTTCCCGCTGGCCCCAGCATATCTCGGGACTGCCTTGCTGGTTGCCCCTTGGTGTGTGTTCAGGGAATGCCGACCCATATACAACACTGACCTTGGCTGAAGGTTCTTCAACAGCCCGAGTAGAACGAGCACTTTGCAGCTGTGTCTTCCATCAGTCCAGGCCTGCACATCTTTGGATGCATCAGAGGCTATGCCCATTCCCCTGCTCAGGGACCACTCCCTCCCTGCAGGGCTCAACACCCTCCCAGCTGCCAAGGTGTCCATGTATTATAGGTGCCAAGAGGAGGGGGCCCTGCCTGATCCTCGGTGGTGGTCAGCTCTGGCTGAGATGGAGGACCAGGCGGACTCCCCTCTTCACTCACTCCCCAACTGTGATGGGAAGGAGTGGGAGAGGGGGATTGCGAGAGGGAGGCGGAGGCAAGTTCCCAGGTGGGACATTCCATCCCTGGTGCCTGTGGGTCCACAGGTCCCAGCACGCAGACCTGCTACCAGCCAGGGTTGATACCCGCACTTTTACCAACCACATGGCACAATCCTGACCACTCACAGTGGACACTGGCTGAAGGGCTGGAGCAGGATCCTGGGGGCCCCGCGCAGCTGCCAAGCGCTGCCCTTTTCATCGCTGGATTCGAGGCGAGCCCGGGATCCCGGGGAAGGAGCAACAGGGACGGATTACTCAGGGAGTCTGGACACTGGTTATTTACCTACTGGAACGGAAGCATTTTTAATACTTACCTTAAATATTTTAGCAGCTAGTATGACCGTGTCGGTGTACTCCAGCCTTGCCAGCCCTGCTACCAACCCCAGTGCCAAAACAATCACAACAAGTCCAATTTAAAACCACATATTTTATTGATGTTCTTCATCGACAGTATAGGGCCATGTGTACAAATATTTCTCAAGTCCTACACCTGGCAACCTCCCCACTGTCACCCCCACTGACCAGTCAGCCAGGAGATGACTCCCTGCACATATCCCTTTTGCTCCCTCACACTGCTGAGCCTCCAGGAGACCGAGCAGGGCAGGGCTGGCTTCCAAGCCTGAGCTTTGGGGTCAGGAGTGAGCCAGGCCCTTTCCCTTCTCGCCTTCCACCCCCACTGATTCAATATGGTCAGAACTGAGGGTGAGGATGCCCCCCCCGCCCCAATGACCCCTCCATCCAGGAAGCCTGGGCTCCCCTTCAACCCTCTCCGCCACACCCTTCCCCTCCAAGTGGCCCATCCTGCTGCCCAGCAAGATGGCAGAGTGACTATTTTGCAGGGGGTGGGGACATGGGTGCAGCGACAGGATGCTTCACCACTGTATGCCAGTGCCTGGTGGAGACTTGGCACATAGTTGGTGCTCAGTAAATACATGTAGGATGAATGAATGAATAATAGAAGAGGGAGGACTATGAGCAGGTGGCAGCATTACTACATTAGTCCTCTAGGGGCCATGAAGGCAGAACCACGATAAAGTCCTCCCAAGCTCCGCTCGAGAACTCGAGGTGCTGTGCAGTGTCGTGTGGCAACGGTTGGGGTCACTGTGGCCACCAGCTGGACACGGCAGAGTGTGGGCTCCAGCAGACTGGATGGCAGAATGGCCTTGGGACCCGGTCAGGAGGGGGCGCTTGTGTTGTCCCCACTCCCTCATATGCCCCAGGGGTCTGGTCTTCTGGGTCCCAGAATGCAGAGCAGTGCCCTCATCCAGAGCTAGTCAGGGCTGGTCTCCCAATTGCACCCCTATATTCCGGTCTCCCCGTTCCTGAGCCTCAACTCTCCCGATCTCACTCCTCAGAGTTGACCATGATTTTCCAGCTTTGCTCTCCCCACCACTGCCCCGACCTGCCCCTGACACTACCCCATCTCCCTGTCCTCAAAGGCCAACCCCCTCAACTAGCATTAATACCTAGTAGTCCCATCTCCCTGGTGGTCGGGTAGGGTCCTGAAAGTCTGCATCGTGATTTTCAGACTACTCCGTGCCCGCCCCATCCTCCACGAAAGCAAATAATTCACAGGCATCTCTGCAGCTCTTGCCTCTGGACCCGGCAATCATGAAGAAGACACTGGCATCTTGGAGTGGGAAAGGAGCTTCCTTTCCCTGACCCTGTGCAGAAATTCTTTCCACAGCATGCCTGCCAGATGACTGCCTAGTCCCTTCCGGAATACCTCCAGTTGTGAGGCACTCATTACCCTCCCAGGCAACTATTCAAACACTGAACAGCTTTAGCTGCTAGAATGTCCTTCAGAAATGAACCCATTTGCCCCTTTCATTCTCAGTCCCCAAATATCCCAGTGCCCAATCTCTGTATGACCCTCTCTCTTCCCATTCTTTCTCTATTTTCATAACAACATTCCTCACCACTTCTCTCTCTCTCTCTCACACACACACACACACACACACACGATCACATGCCCCCCCCTTCTATATGGTTGTGCAATCACATACCACTCTCACTTATCAGTATCTCCCTTTCCTTCTCTCTTCTTCCCTGCCTTCCCAGCATCTAGCAAAGACCCAGAGGCTGGAAGAGTGCCAGGGAAAGGAAGCATCCAGCCAGGTCCTGGATTGCACTGGTAGCCAGCTGGGGCGGGGTGGACAGGGGACAGCAGCTAGAAATCCCAGGCCATTGGCTGCTGTCTCCCAGCAACTTGAGGGCTGGGCCGCAAGCTGCTGAGTTCTTTCTTCCTCCCATTGTTCACAATTCCACAGAGGGGATGAGGACACACACCCCTCCTTTCCCAACCTCACTAGCAGCTGGCAGAGCTGACTTGGCTGCCTCTCACACGTGGTAATTTTAAACCTTTTGCCAGACTCCAGGTCCTGGGGAGCTTCATACCAGCAGCAAGAATCCCCTCCCTACTCCTGACATGGGGCTGAGAGGAAAAGCTCTAGCAGATAGCAGTGATGACATGAGGCTTGGTGGAGCGTGGGTGAACCAGGCAGAGGGGAAAAGCAGGCACCCCAAGGGAGAAGAAACAAAAGAGAAGCTCTGAACGGTTAGCAGCCACCAGGCTGGCTCATGGGGAACCTAGCAACGCCTCGGTGGCCATTTTCCCTCCTTGTCATGATCCACCAGCCAACGCTGTTCTCTGTATGTTACAGACCAGGGGTGGATGCTAGGGCCTTACCAGCCCAAAGTTGTAGTGGGCCATGGGTGGAGACAGGGTGCTGTGGTCTTATGTTCACGAGGAGTCAACACACACACACAGAGGAATGATGGGAGTGCCTGCTACTTGTCCCGCTGCTTGCAGCTCTCACTCCCAACATTGAACATGGGAACCAGTAGGCCCAGGAGCCACCTCTTTCCGAAGACCTCCTGTAAGTTCTTGCGCCAAGGCCGGGCCTTCACTGCCACCCCCTTCCGCACCTGGTGGCGGGTCTGCCCCCGGAGGATCAACAGCAGCTGATGGCAGCAGAAGCCAGCGCAGGCCAGGCCGACGGCAAACCAGAGGTAGAGCATGAGGATGACGAACATTTCAGGACCAAGGACAGCGCCTGCAGGGGGGCGGGAAAACAACAGAATCGCTTTACACCCAGGCCACGCCCCGAACTGCCATCCAAGCAGGCGCTTTCCGCTAGGGAGGGAGATTAATGAGATTGAAGCTACATCTCAGCTCGGCAGCGAGGGAGAGGAACAAGTTGTCCTGACTTCTTCTTACTGCTGATGGCTCCTGAGGCGAGAGAGGAGAACTGGGGACGTGGGAGACGCTTCTATGGGCAGTGCCTAGATGCTAGCATTTCCTCAGGGTCAGTGATACCATCTCTCTCTCTCTCTCTCTCTGCCTTCTCTTTTGGGGCTAGAAACAGGGAGAAGGGTTGTTTTTCAGGAGGAGAGAGGAGTGAGCTGAGGACCCTGGAGAGGGAGCTGGTGCCTGGGCAGCTGTCTAGACTGCAGTGCCTTCTCCTCAGAGCTGAGAGCACTGGCTGGGAGGACTCGGGAAAGTGACAGCATGATGGAGAACAGGGCCTAGTCATCAAGAAGAATAAATCACGAGTTTCAAGGCAGTGCAGAGGATAATTCAGTCATCAATGTTAAAAAGAGGACAGTATGGCCACTGGGACTTTCAGCCACAGGCATCCTGTCAGAGCTTTGCTAAGGCTGGAAGAGGCCCCCAAGGTCATCAGCCTAGGTCCCTGCCTTGAGCTGGACCTTCCCTAAACCCCTCTAAACCAGCACTCTCCATGACTGGTTTAAACATCCCTGAGTAAGAGATGCCCCACTCTTCCTCCGAGTGGGGGGTGGCCGGTCCGTGCTAAGTTTGAATCTCCCAGCTCTGTGGTCTTGCACAAGTTTCTTAACTTCTCTGAGCTGCAGTTTGCTCATAATGTAAAATGGGTATAACAACAATGACTCCATAGGGTTACACGATTCAGAGAAATTGTGTGCGCAGTGGCCAGCATTCTGGTTCACACTCAGCGCAGCACTCCCTGCTGGGCATCCTTCACAGATAAGGAGACCACCTCCAAAAGGGGCTCAAGCTTAACTCTTAAGACCATCACGCTTTCTCCTTCTCCTTTCCAGGGCTTGGAGATCTGGCTGGGCTACAACTTTAGCAGCCTTGACCTGCCCAGCAGCCAGGGAAGTGGGCCCAGGAGAGAACTCAAAAGCCCTCCTCAGCCCCTCTCTCCAGCAGGGCAAGCTCACCATCACTTCCTCCAGTGAGATGCGGGTACCTGCCAGAGACCCTACCTTACAACCTATTCAACCTCTGCAAATCTCAACCCTATTCCTCCCTTCTCCAGCTTCCCGTGGTGCCCATGGACCTCTTCTCATCTCCCCACGTTTCCATTCCCAGACCCCTGAGGGCTGGGCTTTTAAAACTTTTCCAGGGACTTCCCTGGTGGCACAGTGGTTAAGACTTCACGCTCCCTATGCAGGGGGCCCAGGTTCGATCCCTGGTCAGGGAACGAGATCCCACCTGCATGCCACAACTAAGAGTTCGCATGCCACAATTAAGCAGCCTGTGAGCCTCAACTAAGGAGCCCGTCTGTCGCAACTAAGACCCAGTGCAACCAAATAAATAAATTAAAAAAAAACTCTTTTCCAATCTGAGCAATGGTGGACTCAGTGGCCAGGAGGATGTGGATATGATTCAGGTTTGCTCATTAGCATCCCCCTCTTGCCCTCAGCCCTAGGAGCTTTGATAGCAGGTTTCTCTTTGCAAACTTGGGGACAAATAAAGTCCTGCTGCCCAGGGGACGGAAAACTCAGTCCAGCTGGCTTGCACGGGGGGCAGGGGGCAGCAACGGTACAGGGCTCACCTTGGGCTGTGCCATGCCTCTGACCTACTTCTTCCTTGTCAGCATAGGTTAGCTCAGGCAGCCATGTGCAGGATGAAGGATCCTGGAACCATGGTGCCCTCTGGGGTGCAGGAATGCTACAGGCAAAGATGGCGTTCAAGCTGGGATGTGCAAACATCAGAGCTGTCGAGCGCAAGCCTGCCTTGCACCTCAGCCTCAGGGACAAGGCTGGGCTGATGGAAGCTGTTTTCCACAGTCTCTTTTTTCTGGCGCTAAATCAAGGCATGAAGAAAAGACCTTGTGGCCTTTCCCCGGCCCCTTGCAGCAGCTACAAAAGGCTAATCTGGGGACATGCTTTCTCTCAAAGTGTTTGAAGCTGCCTAGCCTGGCTGCCTCAGCTCCTCTGAACTATTTAATAATAGTTCTGCTTCTTTTAGAAAATCACAGAATATTCCTAATGGGCCTGAAGGGTCACACCATCCAATCACTCCACCCTGGCTTTCCACCAAGCACCTATAGCACCTTTGACAGATCATCACCCAGCATCTTTAATATACATCCTGGGATAAGAAGCTCTCTCCCTCCCAAAGTGGCTCATTCATCAAGAAGCAACTTCAGAGAGGCAGTATTGTGGGAAGAATGTGGGCTCTGGAGGCTAGCAGCTCTGAGTCCAAAGCTTGGGTTGGACTCATACTAGCTGTGTGCTTTCAAAGCAACTTAACCTTGTTAAGCCTTTGGTTGCTGAGTTTTTAAAAATGATATAATAATACCTACCTCACAAACTTGTCCTGAGGATTGGATGAAATGAGACCTGCACAGGGGTTAGCACATAATATTTGCTCAACACATATTAACCCCTTTTCCCTTCTACTGGACTTTCTGGCACCCACCACACTGGCGTACCTTTCCAAATGCCATGACACAGGTCGGATGGTGTCATCTCCATTTCCCAGATGAGAAGAGTGAGGCTCAGAGAAGTGACACAACCTGTACTGGTCCCACGAAGCCAAAAGAAAGAACAGCTTCTAAAATCTAACTGGCCAGTCTCCTTCCTCTCTGGCATCAACGGAGGGCATGTGGGTACAGCCACCAGAAGACACCCCCCCCACTTCTGGCTCACGGGGCCCACACACGGCCATCCCATGCTCTGGTGGCAGATCTGCCTTAGGGGCAGTACCACAGTTGGGGACGGCTCAACCTAGCAAACGACTTGTCCCTTTTTACACCCTCCTGTCCACCTGGCCTCTGGAGCAGATGAGAGGGCAGTGCCCTCAACCATTTGGGTCGAGAAGAGAGGGAGAAGGGACAGGAAGGGAGAAGCTGAACAGGTGAGGTGTGTGTCAGGGCAGGTGAGAGAAGGGCTGCCAAGGGGAAAGATGAAAGGCCAGCAAAGGAGGAGGATGAGATGGGAGAGTTGGAGATTAGAAATCATGGCCTCGGGACTTCCCTGGTGGTCCAGTGGTTAGGAATCTGCCTTCCAGTGCAGGGGATGTGGGTTTAATCCCTGGTCGGGGAACTAAGATCCCACATGCCATGGGGCAACTAAGCCCGTGCACTCTAGGGCCCGCGGGACAACTAGAGAGCCCCCGCACCGCCACTACGGAGCCCGCGCGCCCTGGAGCCCGAGCACCACAACTAGAGAGAAGCTCGCATGCCGCGGCGAAGAGCCCATGAACCGCAACAAAAGATCCCGCACGCGACAATGAAGATCCTGCGTGCCGCGGCTAAGACCCAATGCAGCCAAATAATAAAAAGAAAAAGAAGTCTTGTCCTCCTTTTCCTAGTAGGTCTGGTGAGGAGGTAAAAGATAGTGGGACTCATTTTTCTGCTAGAATAGCGATCTGGGCCCCAGGATAGGCACTGACTGGCTCTGTTCCCCATCAGATCAAAGCAAGAGGTTCCTCTTCTTTACTTTCCTGTCTCCCACCCAAACCTAGCACATATGGACAGGCCTCAAGCCCAGCTTAAATCAAACCATTTCAAGATCCTCTCTTTGGAAGCATCCATTTTTATGTGATGAAACTACTTGGAAAAGAAAGTGTAATCAGCCTCTCTGGCTCTCCTCATCTCTCCACCTGCCTGTGCTCACACTCTACCGCCTAGCCCGCCCACTTTCCCTCCCTCGTCCTGGCTATTTCAGTCCCAGCAGCCTCCTATGCTGGCGCCAGGATCCAGAAGGTCGGAGAGCTCTGAGTTCTGGGTCCAGCTCAACCACCAGCCCTCAAGGCAACCCGCATAGCTGGGTCCTTCTTCCAGGGCCTCTGTGTTCCCACTGCCAAATGGCACAAAGTTTTACACCTGCAGAGGACTGGGCTGAGGCCCCAACAAAGACCAAAACGATGGCTTCCCCCAGAGTGGGGCCGAATTTTATGAATGTCCAGCCCAGGCATATCAAGACAATTTGGGGTTCTCAGTGGAAGAAGCTACACTCTGTCTTTTTTGTCCCTGAAAGGCCAAGGGGGTATGAAACATGCTGTATTCCCTCTGCTGCCGCGCGTTGTCTAAAGACCTGGGAGGCAGGCCAGAGGCTGCTGCTCGGAAGTAGTAAGATCCTGGGAAGCCATTTAACCCCATCTGAGCCTCAGTTTCTTCATGAGAAATGGAGATGACATCACACACGCACAGCTACGTGTCCATATGTGCGTGCTACTAATTGTAAGAGGCAGGTCAGTCAGAGTCAAAGGCCGGGGTAGGTGGAGTGAAGGAAATGAGGTAGCGGCAAATTTCATGGCCAGGTAGGGTGTTTCCTGACCGGTGTCAAGGCCTGGTTCATGCCACCAGGAGCCAGGTCCCTCTGGGCCTGGTACCCCACTCTCCTTGGGGTATGCTGTATAAAGCACAGTCCTCACCAGGGGGCATAGCTGAGCCCCAGTGTGAAGGTCCACAGGCCTGGCTCCTGCAAGTGTAAGAGCCTCCTGGAGGGTCAGATCCCACGCCAGTCCCATGGCTCTGTGGTGTGAAGATGGAGCCATTAAATATGGCTGCATCTCCAACCAGGATGCTCCTTGCTCTGAGCCATCTGCAGACTGGAGAACAACCTGGAGGGGGGTCAAATATAGTGGGTAGGAGGGCGAGGGTTAGCCTTCTGCTGGGACTGGCCCAGAACCCTGGTCAACCTTACTGTGGTTGATCAGCGAGACCTTTGGAGGGCAAAGTCCTCGGAGGAAGGTGTGAGCAGGATTGGGGTCCAGGCAGAGGAAGGACATAGCATGCGGGTACCTCGCAGGCTGCACGGAGGGATGGCCAGCAATCAGCCCCTCCTGGCACAGGGCAGGTGTATTGCCTGGTTTGCCACAATTCTATGAGCAAATGGACAGTGGCGAGCACCGAGGAGAAGATGAATGAGGATGGATGTGGGGAGGGAGGTTGCCAGCTGACATACAGCATGCCCAGTTAGTCTGTTTTGTTTTTGTTTTTGTTTTTGTTTTTGCGGTACGCGGGCCTCTCACCGTTGTGGCCTCTCCCGTTGCGGAGCACAGGCTCTGGACGCTCAGGCTCAGCGGCCATGGCTCACGGGCCCAGCCGCTCCGCGGCATGTGGGATCTTCCCGGACCGGGGCACGAACCCGTGTCCCCTGCATCAGCAGGCACACCCTCAACCACTGCGCCACCAGGGAAGCCCTGCCCAGTTAGTCTGAATTTCAAACAGATAACTAAAAAACTTTAGTGTAAGTATGTCCGCTGCAATATTCAGGAAATACTTATATTAAATAGTTATGCATTGTTTATCTGAAATTACAATTTAATTGGGCATCCTGTATTTGCTAAACCTGGCAAACTTGGGGTTGAGGTAGAAGGTCTTTGCATAGGGCCCAACCTGCCTGCCAAGGCCCACTCACCGGAGAAGAACTGGCTGATGGAGGTGGGAAGGAGCGTGAGGAAGGCCAGGGGGTGGGCGAAGGAGATGGAAAGGACTGCGGAGATGTAGGCCACGCCGGCCACCATGGAGTAGAGGCAGGCCAGGGAGGTGTACAGGCAGAACAGGATGAAGTTGCGCATGTTCCTGCTCCCGATGCAGTTGCCGGTGAAGAAACAGTGATGGTCGTGCCTCAGGGTGACTCTGGCGCACACTCGGCAGAAGTGGGCGCTGGGCGGAGGGCACAGGGCCCTCCTGGCTGCGGTCCCCTGGCAGGCGTCCAGGTCGTCTGGGGAGTTCTGGATGACCAGGACGTAATTACCCAGGGCGTTGGTTGAGAGGAACAGGAAGAATGCCCCGTGGAGCAGCGCAGGTGAGAAGAACCGGGCGGCAGAGGGGTCCTCACGCATACTAGGCAGGAAGAGGAAGAGCTGCAGCACGAAGGTCACCAGGGAGATGCACAGGAAGTAGGCGGGGGCCACCACGTTGAGCAGCCTCAGGGCCAGCATCCTCGATTACATTCCTAAGGGGCTCAGGGGGAGAGGAAGACTCACTGCAGCGTCCGGAGGGCTCCCTAGGGCTCTCCCCAGCGCTATCTGTCCGTCCTGCTCCACGCAAATCCATGTCCCTCGGTTCCCTAACCTGTGACCAAGCAGGTGTGAGACCCCGAGATCGTGACAGCCTCTGGGAGCCAAGCCCTACCTTCTGGTGCCCACCTCCTCCATTTTTGAGGCACCTCGGCGCCTTGACGGCCCGGGGGTCAGGTACAAGGAGGATGAGGTGGGGACTTGTTCTCAGTCCGTAGGAG
>NW_020172456.1:2878852-2917736 GCF_003031525.2 Neophocaena asiaeorientalis asiaeorientalis | reverse complement strand
GGGCTCTGCTTTTTTATGGCAGTGGAGACGTGCCCAGGTTTGGGATTCCTCCTTCAGACCCCCTAGGAGGAGAAAGCAGAAGATCTGGGGTGGGGGCAGATAGAAATGACCTACTGGAAGTACTGTTTCACCTCCCCTTTCTCCGTGCCACCCCCCGCCCATATTGGGCAATACTCGGGGACCTTACCCATAACGCAAAGAGCTTTGGGGGTATGTGTGCTTGCCTGTGTGTGTGTGTGTGTGTGTGTGTGTGTGTGCGGGGGGTGCTCCTTGTGTGTGATTTTGTATGTGTAATTTGTGTGTGCCTCGGTATCTGTGTTTGTGTATGTGTGTATCTGTGTGTACACACACGCAGCCGCTGCCACCTGGCTTTTTAGAAAAAAATCAATGACAACAATAGATACATTCCCACAAGCACTTAAGGCGATGGGTGGGATGGGGGGCGCAGCAGGAATACCTGTGTCAGCCGTTTCCGGTCAGCCCATCTCTCCGAAGCTGGCTGCCCTAGCTATTTCTTGGCAAAGAGCGTTTTCATTTGAGGCGACGAAATTAAAATCGCCCCCCGCTCCGCGCTTTCCTCCCGCCCTCCTGGAGCGAGAAACCCAAACAACCCCGATGGCGCTGAAACCCCTTCGATGCCAACAAGCTCTCCCTGGGCGCAGGCGTGGATGCTTGGCCAGGTTTCCAGGGGATCGACCCCCGCCGCTGAGCGCAGCCCTACCACAAATTTATTCCACCCCGCCCCACAGCCCCGGTTCCTGCCCGGCTTCGGAAGCCACTGAAAAATAGGATTCCGGGCGCCCGCGAGAACTTTTCCAGGGGCTAAGGAGCAGGCGAGCCCGAGGCGCGAGAAAAGTTCTGGGAAGGCTGCTGCACCCAGGACGGGCGAATGCCACTAGGCCTCCGTCCAGGCTGTCCCGTCCCCACTGGGTGACTGATCACCTTGGAGTCCCCTTTGCAGGTGCCAGTGCCCCAGGAGACTCGCGCCAGCCGTGGGGACCGCGGGTCTCTCTCCGCCGCAGGGGCTCAGCGCAGGGCCCAGGGGGTGGTCGCTGGGGGCTCCCGGGGGCTGCGGGGGCGCTGACCACCCTAGAGAGCCCGCGGCCCGGGATCCGGCGAAGCGAGTGTCTTCCCCACGCTGGTCGCCAGGGGGGCCGCGGGAGCAGCCTCCAGATGCGCGGCGGCGCCTGGAAGGCGAGGGACGGGCTGGGAGAGTGAGGGGCGCACGGCGGGCGGCCGCACTGCAGCCCCGGCCCTGTGCGGGAGAAGGGACATCGGAGACCGCCGGGGCGGCCCGGTGGCCGTTTAGCACTGGCGCCGGCCGCGCCCGCGGCGGCGGGCGGCACAGCCGGAGCCCTAGCGAGGCAGGCAGCGCGGGCGACCGCCGGCTTCTCGGCCACCGCCTCCCGGACGCCCGGGAAGCCGCCCCCCGCGCGTCTGCCGCCGCCGCACCGCCGCAGAGCAGTGGGGAAATGAACTCACCAAGCTCTGGTCGCGGACAAGAGGAGCCCTGCACGCCGGCTCTCGCCCTCCCCGAGGCTGCAAAGTTGTGGGCTCGGCCCCGCTGGCTCGCAGCCTCCTCACGCTTCGCTTCGGGGACTGGGCAGGTAGCGGGGGTGTGGGGAGGAGGGAGCGGGCAGCTGCCGTCCTCCCACTGGGGCGCCGGCGAGTGGGGGCCAGGAGACGGCGGGGATGGCAGCTGGGCACCCCCGCCCCCAGCCGGCCACCCCTCCCTCCCCTCCTAGGGGCGGTGCTCTGGCCACCCCTCTCAGCCTCGGGGACTTGCCCCCCTTCCTCCCCTCACTCCTCAGGAGCGGGCTGGGGCTCCCCACCTGACTTCAGCCACTGGTTCCAGCTGGGAGCTCTGGATTCCACCCTGATGTGATGCTCTAACCATCCTCTGCTCCTTCCCTCCCCACTGTGGCTAACAGCCCTCCGTTGCTCTCCATTCTCGGACCGAGGAAAACCTGGGGCTTTAGGAGTTCAGCTTGCCAGGGGCAACACCCGTAAAGATCAAAGTCATTGTGCACGGAAGTGCTGAGAGCCCCGACTCTGGAGCCTGTCTGCCCGGGTCTGAATATCCATCATTCACTACTGTGTGATCTTCAGATTCCAGTTTCCCCATCTGTAAAACAGAGATGTGAGGGTTCTATGACAACAATTTATGTAAAGCCCTTAAACAGGGCCTACCTATGGTGAGCGCTATTTGAGCATTATTTTATAACCATTGACTCTTATTTATTGGGTCCTTACTATGGACCAGGCACTGTGCTAATAAGCCTTTAGCCTAAGGCAGCTTTATTAATCCTCTCAGCAGAAGCTCCATGATCCCCTTGTATGGATGAGGAGACTGATGCAGAGAGAAGCTAAGTCACATGCCCAAGGACACAGAGCGGGTAAGTGACAGAGCCTGGATTTGAACTAACGGAGGCTGCTCTCAGCCTCTACACAACGCAGCATCACCCTGAGACCCAGGGGGAGCTCTGATCTGGGAGAAGGGAGGACAACTGAGTGGTTCATCCAGACACAGAGCTTGAACAGCTTGAACCAGGAGCTTCTGTCTGGAGTCCCGCCCTCATCTCCCTGTTCTCATTTCCTTTCTTTTTCTGATCCTACTAGTCTGAGGTGGGTACCAAGAGGGTAGGGACAGTTGGCCAGTGTGTGTCAAATGGAGGTTGGAGGGAGCAGAGACAGCTTTGAACCACTGCAGGAATATTGACACCGCCACTACCTCGGTTTCTTGGGCTGTCGGAGCTCACCTCCCTGCCCTGTTCCACTCCTCTGGGTGAAGGCAAACGTCATAAATAAATGATTATTTATTGCTTCCTCAACGGGTTGATTAAAACAAGAACAATCCCTTAAAACGAGGACAATATGCTTATCAGCTCAGCCTGTATTTTTGAAACATCACATACTGTTTTCTCTGGATTTCGACAGTGTGCATCAAAATAAAAGAGGGGGGCTTCCCTGGTGGCGCAGTGGTTGAGAGTCCGCCTGCCGATGCAGGGGACGCGGGTTCGTGCCCCGGTCCGGGAAGATCCCACATGCCGCGGAGCGGCTGGGCCCGTGAGCCATGGCCGCTGAGCCTGCGCGTCCGGAGCCTGTGCTCCGCAACGGGAGAGGCCACAACAGTGAGAGGCCCGCGTACCGCAAAAAAAAAACAAAAACCAAAAAAAGAGGGGTCCAGGAAACATTTTCATGTTCTGAAAGGATTTTACATACAAACAAAAGAACAGCTTGCCAGGTGTTGGCTCTGAGAATCTGGCAGCCCTGTGAGATCCAGTGGCCACAGGGCAGATAGAGGAAAGCACAGGTGGCTTTTTTTTCCTTTAGAGCTTCTTGGTGTCAAAATCATAGCTGTCTGGAGGAGACAGGGAGGAAATGGAGCATTTGGCTCTATTGATTGAAGATCTCCATTCCCTAAATACCTTGAGAGTTGGGGGGTATTTCTAATTTTATTTTGCATATGGGTGTGTGGTGGGAAGGTGTGCGTCTGAATTTCTCTGTGTGTGTGAGGGTAGAGAAGGAGAGAGAGAGAAAGGAGAAGCTTTAAAAGGCACGTGGGAAGATGTTGGTGCCGGAAGGGAGTATTCAGCCAGGAAAGAGGCAGAGATCTGGCCTTGGAAACACAAACGGACAAAAACAATGATTTATTTAGAAATATGGTTTGTCAACAGAAAAGGACATTAAAGCTTCAGATCTAGAGCTAGTAGTTCCTCGGCACCCCGCTCCTAAGTGAACGGAGTAAGGGGAAGCACAGCCAAATGTTATTTTGTTTTCCTAAAATTGGTGATTATCTCTGACAAAATCAATATAGAAGGCAATTTGAAAACTTCCATTCAATTCTGGCCCCACCAGAATTCAGCAGACTAAGAATGGACACTTTATTGCCACTAACCAGCTGTGGCACCTGGAGCAAGTCACCAAACCTCTCTGATGTCAGTATTCTCATCCACAAAACGGGATGAAGATGTTACCTTGTGGTGTTGCTGATGATCAAATGGGATAACATGAGTGCCTCAGTCCCAGCAGGAGACTGGACAGTGTTAGCTTCTTCCTCCTCCTGTCTCTCTTCTGGGCTCTTATCTTTATCCGTAAGAACGCCTTATCTTTCTAACTAAAATGAGAGCTCCCGGTCTATGTTGGAAATATTTGGGGGTCTCCTCCATATCGCCTAACGTGATGATGGGACACTGAGTAAAGGGACACTGCGTAAAAGTGTATCGATGATGAATTGATACTGGTCTTTATCTGAGAGGAAAAGCTACATTCCAAGGTCTTTGAAATGTCTGCTGAGGACACATTTCCCATGGATCTTGCATCCCGCCACCACCCACCCCAACTACAGTCTCATCCTCCACAAACAGTGCCAGAAAATGATTTATAAGCCACACTCTCCATCGCCCTTATCATATGTTCTCATAGTCAAGCTATGACTGTACCTGCAGGCGATCCCAAGGGGTCAGGAACACAGACAGGCATCTGATTGCTTGTGAGCACTTTCCCAGAAGTATGTACCACAAATCTTGCTATTTCCTGAGGTTATCTGAATAAAATGAATTCCCTTCCCAGTGGCGATCATTCCACTTTGCTTCAAAATATTGTGTACAAAGAGAAGAACTCTGTGCAGTAAGCAGCTTCTCCCTCGGGTGGGGAGCCCTACACATGTCTGTCTGGCCCTACAACTCCCCAAGTGTCTGGGACAGAGAACATTCCAAGATGCAAGAGCCACACCTAAGGAGGCAGTGGGGGTGGGTTTCCTTCATTCTCATGCTCTTATTTCAGATTGATCAGGGTGAAGATAGACTGGGGTCTCACGGTTACCTTTTTTTTTTTTTTCCAATGTTCAGTTTCCTTTAATGACTCCCATTCTCCCTGAAGGGCAGGTGCAGGCAGCTAGGCGATGGCAGGAGATGTTCACTTGAAGATCCTGCCCTGATTGAAGGCTTTGCCTGGTGCCCTGAAATTAAGATTTTAATAGACATCCTCAGACAGGATGCTCTTTACTGTCAATACCAAGTCATAGCCAGAGGCAACCACAAAATGCTCCCCAAGTCTCAGAAAGTTTAGTGAGATGCCATCCCTGCCTGCCTGGATTCAAAAAACATACAAGTGTAATCTTCGTCTTAGCCAGCCGAATACATGAAAATTGGATTATCACAGAATTTCTATTTGGAGGTGACAATTTACTTGGCCAACTGTATCTTCACTTTAACAGTAACATTACTTTGATGTAATATACTGCTTTGCAGTTTACAACGTACATCTACAAAATTAAAATTTTATTCCACAAGCCTCTCAACAGCCCTGTAAGCTAGCTGGGGAAAAATTATTAAACCCATTTTCCTTATGAGGAAACTGAGGTTCAGAGATTTGCTGCACATTAATTTGCAAGCCTTGCCTATGTTCGATTTAAACTGTGGCTTAACATGTAAAAGTCTCATTGATAGTTAACTTTTCTGGAAGATGAATGAAAGATGCAGGTACAAAACATACTCCCTCAGAATAAGAGATCTGCATAATATCTCTTTACATAAGATATTTGGGTAAAATTGCACGAATAAAGTGGGCCTGTAGCACATCAGTCAAGTGCTAACGCTCTGCTCTTTGTGGGGCTGGAGAGTGTGAATGTGATTGCGGCCAGTGATGTTCATCATCCAAGACCACATGCCAAGGTAGAAACAGCAGGTGTGAATGTCACCCTCTGAGTGACAGGTAACCTCAGCGGTCTCCCTAGTGATTGATGCATCGGGGTGGCAACCTTGCCTTGGCTTTGGCAGAGCCTCCTTTGACGTGTTCAGGCTATGGGAAAACGAATGCGATCTTTCACCAATTAGCCATGGTTTTCAGGGATTGCTCAGGCAGGCGTGGTAGGAATGAATGCCTATGCCTGTGGACCGGTACACAGCTTAGTGGACAGAGGTAGTGGCAGCAAGATTAATTGGCCCTTTCGTCTCAAAGCATGCAGGAGGCAGAGGGAGAGAGAAAGAGGGAGGGAAAAGAAGAAGGAGGTAGAAGGCAGAGGGGAGAAGAAGGAAAAGGAGGGAGGAAAGGAAAGCGGTGCTGAGAGAGTGGACATTCACCTGTCTGACGCAACCTCAGTTTATGTCTTCAGGATGGAGAAGCTCGGGAGGCACAGGAGGAGGTCAGCGTTCTCCGTGGAGACCCCCGCAATGCCAGGTGTCCAAGAAGGGAGGGTATGAGGCAGAAGGTTGACACCTTAATTAGAGGAGGAGGGAGGGGAGACCAGGAGAGTGAGGTCACTGCAGTGCGCTTGGCTGTCATAGGGCTCTTGGCTATGCCCTTATGGCCACAGAGCAGCAGGCTGCCCAGACCTCACACCCCAGAACCCCCGCTGCTCCGGCAGAGATGGCCCAGGGCCTGGTGTGATGTGATGGAAAAAGCATGAGCTTTTGGTGTCTGCTGGCTTGAGCCTGAAGCCTTGTTTTCCCATTCACTTGCTGTGTGACCTTGAGGAAGTTCCTTCCTTTGAGCCTCAAATACCTTGCCCATTAAATGGGGATTTTAACTAACCTGCAGCTTTGGTTGTGAATTTTAAATGACAAGGATAGCACCTGCCTTTTCTACTGAAATAATCCCCCAGCTACTAACTACCAAATAATCCTGCTTGCTGCATAGCATCTACTGCTTCTATGATGATCCTGTTTGTTTGAATGTTTATTTTCTTGTTTATTATCCCCTTCCATCTGATAAACTATAAACTTCCAAGGGAAGGGACTTACCTGTCAGCTTTGCTTCTGTAGCTTGGACCCAGCACAGAGCCTGGCACACAGTGGGTGCTCAATAAATGTTAGAATGAGTAAGAAACAGTCTTGGGGACGAAGGAGGGAACAATTTGGGTGTGGAAATCTATACCTTGATTGTGGTGGTAGTTATATGACTATATGTTTGTCAAAACTTATAGATCTGTACCCTTCAAGAAGGTGGACGTTACTGTATCTCAATGTCTGACCTTTAAAAATAAGCTAGAGGGAGCAACAGATAAACAGAATCCCACTGTATAAAGATTCATATTTACTGATACTTATTGTGCCTGGCCGGTGGGGGCCAGGAGCCTTCACACTGGTTATTTCATTTAATCCTTACAGCACTCATGCCTAATGAAAGTCTGATTCTACCTATTTTGTAGAGGGGGAAAATGGAGGCTCAGAGTGGTTATGAGATGTGCCAAGATTGCAAAGCTTGCTGGCAGCAGGTATAAAATTCACTTTACTTGATTCCAGTGCCCAAGCCTCACCCAGTGTGGTTCCTTCTGTGTTTCTGACACTTAAACCCTCACACTGACATAGAAATAAAGAGCCTGCTTTTCTTATGGAGAGGGAACATATCATGCTGATGCTGGTCTCTTATGCTTTAGCCTGAGTTAGCCAGCCAGAATCTTTTCTCAGTGAAGCAAGGTGTAGAGAGAATGGGCTTTTTGCTGGAGACAGGGAATGGGGTGGAATGGGGACTAGAGATAACATAAAGAGGTCTGCAGTAGGGGATGGAAGTGTCAGCTGGGACCAGGAGCCAAAGGAGAGGGTCCGGAAGAGCAGGCAGAGGACAGCCTCTGGCGCCAGATGATCTAGGCTCAGATTTCAGTTCCATCAGTCACCTGTGTGACCTTGAGCAAGTTAATCAACCTCTCTGTGTCTCAGGTTCCTGATTTGCGAAACAAGGTTAATAATAGTTCCCACCTCATAGAATTTTTATATGGATTAAACAAGGTAACACTTGTAAAGCACTTAGAATAGTGGCTGGGGCAGAAATATTAAGTAAGAGGTAGCTATGGTAATTAATTAAGGTTAGGTTCTGTGACGTATGACAGAAACCCCAAGAGAACACTGGTTTAAACTAAGATGGAAGTTTCCTTCACTGTCACATCAGTGAAGTTTACAGGAGCCAGTCCAGGGCTGCTATGGAGGCTCAATGTTCATCTGCCCAGACTCTTTCTACTTTGTTGCTCCATCAGCTCAAGCATGTTGCCTGATGGTCCAGAATGGCTGCTCCTGCCCCAGCCATCATATCCATATTCCAACCAGCAAGAAGGGGACAAGGAGAAAGGACATACCCCTCTCTTTAAGGATGTTTCCTGGAAGTTGCACACAGCACATCCACTTACTTCTCATCACCCAGAACTTAGTCACATGGCCACACCTAGCTACAGAGAGCTAGGTAATCAGCTAAAATTTGTGAGTTGTATTGATAAAAAGGAAAAGTAAAATTAATTTGGGGGACACCTTGGAGTGCTTTCTTCTACTGTGGAAAAGTTTAGGCATATTCAAATTATTTATCCCCCAGGTCTCAGGACAGACACAAGATATTCCTGGCACTTCCAGCCTCTCTGAGATCCCAGTTCCTCACTGGTCAAATGGAGCTACTACCCCTTGCCCTTCCCCCCACCCCCACTGACCTTTGCCTTGCTCTTGGCATCTCTCCTCACAGAAACAGGCCCAGGAGAGGCAGCTCCAGCCTGTCAAAGCCTTGACCTCAAATGAACATGGACAGTAAGGACTACAGGCAGCTGTGGTCAGTGTCCCAGACCATCTGGCCGGCTCAGCAAGCTTGAAATCTGGCCCTGGATGAAACAGAAAGAAGAGACAGAAAAGGTGAATTTTGATTTTTTTTTTTTTTTTTTCGCGGTACGTGGATCTCTCACTGTCGTGGCCTCTCCCATTGCGGAGCACAGGCTCCAGAAGCACAGGCTCAGCGGCCCTGGCTCACGGGCCTAGCCGCTCCGCGGCATGTGGGATCTTCCCGGACCGGGGCACGAACCCGTGTCCCCTGCATCGGCAGGCGGACTCTCAACCACTGTGCCACCAGGGAAGCCCAAATATTTTCTATTTTTAAAAATCATATGAGTAACATGTTTTATAAGAAAACACAAAACTTTTTATTAACACAAAGCAGAAATCCTTTAATACTAAACCCAGAGATAATCATCATTAACATTTCATATGTGTCCTTCAATCCTCTATCTATTCAAACTTTTCCTCCTTAATTACAAATTTGGGCTCACACTTCATCCTCTTTTATAACTAGTGTTTAAAATTCAGCAATAATAAAACAGTCCTTCCATGCTGATAAATACATTTCCCACATCATTTTCAATGGACCATTTGTATGTCTCTCTCACAGAAGGGACACAGTTTAGCAGGGAGGCAATTTGCGTTTGACCTTGGTATCTGGTCAGAATATGCTCTTCAGCTTCACCTTCAGCCTTGGTCTTTGAAAGGCTGAAGAGCTAAGTTCAGACTAATGCATCATTTCTGGGTTCCCTGGACTTGTGTATGATCCATGAGCTATGACTGTGTTACACAACCTTCGCATCCAAGAAGCAAAATAATCTCCATTATACACACATGGCATGTCGTTTGGCTCTACCGCTGATAATCACTTTCTAATGTAGATCACCTTCTAGAAGTAACTTGTAATGAGCATCTTCTTTTGTGCTCTATTTGTTGAAATTCTACCAGTTAAAGAATAAATGTATATTTATTATTGCAAAAGTAAAATGCTGTATCACTCATGATAATTATAAACACTGTCCCTTCTTTTGGGTACAGAAATCATTATTAAGCCTTTCAAATGTTTAAATATAGAAGGAAACATGGATAGCTAATACAAATATTGAGAAAGCATGTCAGCCAAATACTTTTAGAAGATACTTTTTGAGGCAACAACAATAAAACATTAAAATAATATGAAGCAGAATAATAGAGATTAGATTGTATCGTAGTTCTAATCTTTGTAGAATTGTTTGTGACACTAGCATTTGCAACACTAAACAAAATAATCTTTTATTTTATTTTTTTAAATTAATTTATTTATTTTTGGCTGCACTGGGTCTTTGTTGCTGTGTGCGGGCTTTCTCTAGCTGCAGTGAGCGGGGGCTACTCTTCGGTGCGGTGCGTAGGCTTCTCATTGCAGTGGCTTCTCTTGCTGCGGAGCGCGGGCTCTAGGCACGTGGGCTTCAGTAGTTGTGGCGTGTGGGCTCAGTAGTTGTGGCTCGTGGGCTCTAGAGCGCTGGCTCAGTAGTTGTGGCGCACGGGCTTAGTTGCTCCGCGGCCGGACCAGGGATCGAACCTGTGTCCCCTGCACTGGCAGGCGGATTCTTAACCACTGCACCACCAGGGAAGTCCCAATCTTTTAAAATGTAGTCAACTTTTAGTCACCTTATTCTATCTAGGGCATGAAGCTTTAATAGAAAGCCCTATTTGTCATTATTTACACCTTGTAAAGATAAAGTAGAAACAGAATGTCAACGAACATCCCAATTTCATGAGGAGGCAAACCTCTAAAATAATGTGTAACACTATCCATGGCAAATCATATTTGACCCAACATGGGAAGAAATATAAAGCATTTAAAGAAAAGTAGAAATTATTAGAACAAGTGAGGATCACACTTCTCCACCATCCTCAGTTGAAAGTAAGCATCCATTTCTTACCACAAACGTGCGTAGTATCCAAATACAGGAGGAAAGCTCACTACTGCCAGCCCTGGGGAAGTAAGTATTGCTCTCGCTCTAAAACGTTAAATGGTTAAGCATTGACAGTGACATTCATTAATAATGAAATTATCGTCACAAGTAATCTCTGATAAAATTTTAGCTGTACTCTTTATCAAAGATGTTTGTTCCATAAAGGTCATATTAGACATTGACCTGGACTTCCGCTGAATAGTACTGATCTTGGTCATTTGGCATTCAACCAAAGTGTGTGTTGAGTGCATCTCTGACTTTAGATTATTCCCAATTTCTCACTATTATTAGTAACATTGCAGTGAATGTCCTAGCACAAACAACTCTATGGGGCTCTATGATTATTTCCTTGGCTGAATTCCTAGAAGTGGAGTGGCTGAGTGGAAAGGATCCCTATTGCCAACTACCTCCCTCCCAGAAAGTTTGTACCAGCTTCTCTCCCATAAGAGGAGTGGAGCAGGGTGAGATTGGCTCCTGGCACCTCAACAGCTATGGCGCCTGCATTCTCAACCTCCCACGGTGGTTAGCAGTTGGATGGTTGAGAGTAGCATCCTTCAGATAGCTCCACACCCTCCTGGATCCCACCATTGTGACCACAGCTATACTTCCTTTTGGGTTTATCTTGTTTCTGGCATTGTGGTAGACCCTTTAGGTACTTCTTGCATTTTAATCCTCACAGTGGTGGTCTTAGTAAAGATTACTTGCCTCATTTTATACATGAGGAAACTGAAGCTCAAAGGTTGGGTGGCCCCGCTCCCAGCCCTAATGGAAGCCTCCAGAGGCTGGCCAAGCGGCAGAGTGAAAGTTATTTCCTGCAAGTAAATGAAACTGTGAACTCCAAACCCCATTACGCCAACTATTCAGTCCCTGGAAGCTAACAGGCTCCCTGAGGCCTCCTACCTGCATCCATTCCAGCCAGGGCTTGAAGGTAGAAGAAAGGTGAAAGGCAGTGCCGACCGAACCCAACCGTGCTCTGGGCTGGGCTCTGTGCTGGGCACTTTACGAGCTTGCATGTCCATCGCTTCTTGGTTGTTTCTGAAGGAAACTGTGGCAGAGCCTCTGTTATCCCTGAGCAAGCTGCCCTGTGTCCTGGTGTGTGTGTGTCTGTGTGTGTGAGTGTGTGTGTGTGTGTGTCTGTGTGTGTGTGTGTGCGTGGTAACTCAGACTCTAACAGCACCAGGAGAAGGTCAAGATTGCTGGCCACTGAGTACCCCACATAGCTAGTTGACAGTTGACTAGTTGGGGAGAAGTGTAAGTAATGACCACATGCCTGGGACTTTATATACACTATCTCATTCAGGTCTCAAACTGCCAGGTGAGATATTCACATCTTACTGGAGAGGAGCCAGAGGCTTAGGAAAATGTTCAAGAACTCACAGCTAGTAAGTGGCGAAGGACACAAATAGTCCAGGATAGACGCTTACACTTTCTCTGATCCAGATGGGAAAAATGCACCCTAGTACATTTCTATAAATATTACCCTTGTAAGAGCCTGAAGCCTTGAGGGAGAAACAAGCAGTCTTCAGAAGCCCCATAAGAGCAGGAAGGCTGCTGTTCTGAGGCCTTGCAGAGGAAGAACGCATTGCTGATGGGGACACACGAGGGGAGTCCGCCTGGGGAGGGTGCTGAGCCCTGACTTTCCAGGCTGGAGCAGAATTGCCTGGGCTGAATGAGTGGTAGCAGTGAGGCGTTGTCCTCTCATATGAGGACCTACCCCCTTCCTTTCCTTTTCTAGGTCTGGGCCTCAGGAAGGGAGACCTGAAAGCTTAAAGGAGATGAGGATGGAAGAGGTCTCCTCTCCTCCCTGGCGTCCTTCAGCAGAGACACATACAAGACCCATGGGTGCCACTGCCAGAGCTTGGAGTCACAGATCTGAATCCAACCTGTCTTAGCCACTCTCCAGCTATGTGACCTTGAGCAAGTTACTTAACCTCTCTGAGTCTCAATTTAAGCCATAGAATGTGGGCGCACGAATAGTTCTTTACCAATGGTTGTGAGGATTGAGGGAGCTGAAGCCCCAGCCCCATTGCCACCTCAGCCAGAAGCCAGCCCTCTGACTCACTGTCTCCAGTGCCCACCTGTGCAGGGAGCCTGCCCTGGGAAGTGACCTGGGACCCCTGGAGCTCCAAGGACCCACTTGAGGCCCTCCAGGATCCGACCCCAAAGCCTTGTAGGCTGCATGCTTACTCAGAGCCTTCCGGCCTTTGCATGTGCTATGGCCCCCAACTGAAACACACTTCCTGCCCCTCTGCCTGCCTTACTGAACTAGCCTTCAGGCTTGACATAGCTGCCCTTGTCTGCAGGAAACCTTCCTTTGCCCCCAAGTCTGCAGCATATCACACCGAGTTTTAATGTCCTGTTCTCCATTGAACTGTGAGCTCCTGAAGTGTAGAGAATAGGTTCTGCCCATGTTGTAACCACAGAGCGCAGCATGGAACTTGGCCCAGAGCAGATGCTCAGGACATGTGCACAAAGTAGAAGGAAGGATGAATAGAGTCTACAGGGGCCTGAGTAGCAAAACTATGGGAGACAGACTACAACAGAACCTCTGTTTGAGCCAGGGAATCCCAGGCAAGAAAGAGGAGGGCAGGGCTTTAGTTACCATGGTTTCAGGGAACCTGTCTTTTCAATCTGTCAGGCCAGGGGAGATGTATCTAGGGCCACCCAGTATAGTTCTTCAGGTTCTGCACTTTACAATTCCAGGGGGCATCATTTTCACACTGGAGTCATCCTAGATTTGCATGGTTATTATGACAATTTTCCAGTAGATGGCGGTAAAGCATCTTGAGTTAGGGGCATTTTTTTCCTGTTTGTGCAAATGCACTGTTTGTGTTCTCTAGTGCTGGGAGCACCTGTCTACCAGCCCTCCAATCTGCTGAGAGGTTACCTAACGTCCCCAGCCTTGTCCCACCTCCTCTTCACTTCAGGGCTTTACAAACCACACCCAGGGCCATTAAAGCCAGAAATCCCCAACTGCGTCCTTTGTTCCAAAGAAGGTGATGTTTGTGATCAGAAGCCCCAGGTTCAAGTTCCAGCTGCTGCATTTCCTAGTGAGTGGTCTTGGGCAAGTGACTCTGCAGTTCTACGACCTAGCTTTCTCTTCCAGAAAGGATGCAGTAATAATCCCTGCCCTTGAGGTTGTGAGGAACAAATGCTACCCTGAACATGGTCGAGCCATTGCTAGCTGTAAAGCACCTCTTCCTAGGAATATCCTGCCTTAATAACGTGCAGGGCTTTCCCAGCTGACCCCAGGAGGATTGCACTGTTTGAGCAGGGGTGTGCTACATACCACACCACTCCTATTTTATCACCGCCCCACCCCCCAGAATCATCTTCTCTTCTCCTATGTTATCTCTTTCCTGGTCTCCACCACTATTTCATCCCCAGGGGTGCTTTGGTCCCCTTTAGTCTCTGCTCCAAACTCCTTAGTACGGTACAGAATAGTCAGTCTGCCAGTAAACAAATCCTCAGCCAGCATCTTCTGTGCACTGGGTGCTGCGCTGGTCTCTACCTTTTAGTTTCTCATAGTCCCATGGGGGCATAAAGTTAACTCAGTCACCATCTTGGTTCTGAGTCTTCAGACCTCATTCTCATTTTTAAAACACTTTGGAGTGTTGTTACATAAGGTGTTTTAAAGGGAAGGGATTTTTTATAGGAAATAATGAGAGGCCAGAATATTTTTCAAATGTGCTCTTTCCTTTAGGTTTACTATTGCTCCTCTATTGAAGTTCATTAAACGAAGAACTGTCTTGTTCAAATGTGGCAGAGGAGAATTCAGCTCAAAATTGTGAATGGAAATGGAAATTATTCTTTCTGGAAGCTGTGTCTCTATTCCTCTTCTGCTGGCTGTCAGGTGGATTTTAGAACTGTATTTCCACATGTTCTGTTTCCATGATAGCTGGATGCTTCCGTGAAGGGAGGATTACACACTGTTTTTCTGTTCCAACACATATAAGTGTCCACTCACCATCCAGTTCTGGAGGTCAGAAGTCTGGCCTGGGTCTCACTGGGCTAAAAATCAAGGTGTCTGTCTGCTGGGACCCTGAGGAGAATGAGGCCTTGCCCAGTCCCTCCCTTTCTGGCTCCGTGGCCACTTAATGACTGGACACTGTCTTTGGCCCCCATCATTAAATATCCTCCAAGGTCCAAACCAAGAGAGGCTTCGCTGGGGTCTTCCCTGCCCATCTAATACTGGCGAAAGCTTAGGTGAGGGAAGCAGAGAACAAACTCACTATAGGTTTCACTTAGAATTTGGTTTGGCTGTGAAGGGACAAGAAACTCAAAGTAGGATTGGCTTAAATGAGATAGACTTGTATTGCCCTCTCATGTAAATTAAGTCTAGAGGCAGGCCATCCACAGCTCATATAGACACTCTACAGTGTCAGGAAGGACCCAATCCCTTTCCGGTACCCTGTTCTGTCATCCCTCAGGTGAGGGCGTGAGGATCTGTCAGAGCCGGGTATGAGGACCTGTCAGAGCCGGGTGTGAAGGAGTGCCTCCACGCAGGTGTTCGGCCTCTTGCACCTTACTTTCGGACACTGTAGATGACAACAATCAGAGCACCAACCTCGCTAGGTAAGGATGAGATGAAACCATGCATGCTGAGCGCCCCGACAGTGCCCAGCACAGGAACCAGACATGTTAGCCCCTGAGGGGACAGTGCAGGAACGGGGTGAGTGAGGCGCCCTGCTGATTGGCAGGGGCTGCCCAGCTCCCGTCCTCCAGGCCATCTAGTGACATCACAGGGGCCTCGGTCTGGGAAGCTCCCCGCCCTGGTGATCAGGTCAGAGATCCAAGCCTCTGGCCAGCCGGTATGAGAGCCACAGGGAGGAGAAGCCCAGCAGGGAGCCGGTGGGTGGGGACCCAGCAGCTGCACTGGAGCCTGGGTTATCCTGCTGAGTCATTCCCCCTGGGGCTTTGAAAGAGAGGGCAGGCCTGTGTGAGGGAGAGGGAGAGAGAGGAGAGAGAAAGAGAGAGAGAGAGAGAGAGCTCTCGCACATACTACACACACACGCGCACATACTACACACACACACACACACCCCTCCCAGCTTAAGGAAAAGGAGCCCCTCCCAGCAGAGAGACGCTTTGTTCCCCACAAGATGTAAAAGCCACAGAAACAAAAGAAAGGCAGCTCCCACTGCCCCTGTCCCTCAGCTGCCATTTCTGCCCCCTCTCTCTATCCTCACCCCATTTCCACCAGCCCTGTGATCCATCCAACCCCGACCCTGCCCCCAGGGTGGTGATAGACAGTTCCAGGGACAAGCTGCTCACCTTACATGCCCACCTCTATCCCCTCCTCATCGTGCACCCGTCCCCCTGGCCCCATCCCCTGTGAATCGTGCCCACCTGGCCCCTCTCAGGCGATAGACGCTTTCCTGGCTCTGAGGTGGTATTCTGATGTACCAGACTTTTCCTGGCACTGTGGAAGACAGATGAGGGAGGCTGGGTCCCTGTGCCCAGAGGAGCTGTATATACCCTGTGGGGTGGGGAAGCTGAGGATGGAATTCATCCCCCTCTACCCCAGAGCCGGCTGAGTGCTGGGCCCCCATGAGGCCGGGCTGCCTGTGAATCATAGGGTCTGGATGGGCCGGAGACTCAGAGGCAGGCTGGGTGGAGACAGAATGCTTCCTTCATTAAAAATCGCTTTTTGTCTTCGTACAAAATCCCCAAGCCCGACTATTATCTAATACCCAACTCTATACCCGTCCAGATGTATTCCTATTCATATGGACCTGGTTTATGGAAAAGTCTGAATTTGACAGGATCAAACAGGACACATTTTTGCTTTGTCTCTCGTCACAGCCTTCAACCACGCTCTGTCAAATCTCTTCTTCTGGCCTTGAACAATATTCTTGGCAGATTTCTAGTTTTCTGATCAAATCTCCTAGTTTTTTTTTCAATTATTAAAAATTCAGGTTAGTTTAGTCCAATTTAAAAGTTAAACATCATATGCAAATACAGGCTGATCCTACCCCCTCCTCCCACAATGCCAAGCAAAGCTAGGAGTGGGGAGGGGGCTTCTCTTCCCTCTCTCCCCCATCAGAATGCTTTTACCCCCTGGGTTTGAGGTTGGGGTATGATGGGGGTTGGGGGATAATGCTGGAAGGGGGCGGCCACAGGTCTTGTTCTCTCGGCCAACACTGCCTGATGACCAGTGCCTCCTCGGGGTGAAATCTTCCAAGTCGGGTGAGCAGTTGCATTCTCTGGGGAGTTGGGTCATCTGGCTAGACTTTTTTCAACACACCCTGTCAACACTCACCCCTGGATGCCTGTCATTGGAATTCCTCCTCAGTTACCTCCTTAGGAGGTACTGACCCACAGGAAACTCCTGCATTCTTGCTTAGCCAAATGGGGGCATGCAGACCACCTTCACTGCCCCAGCTCTGCCCTGCTGTCTCTGTCCATCCTCCTTTCCACCCCACTTCACCATGGGTGGGACAGGTTGGCCAGTCAGCAGGCACTCAACTAAGAAAGGGGGTGCCCAGCTCTCCTCTCACAGGCACTCCTCCCTCTGGGAATAATCTCTAGCAGCCCTTCCTCCACAGCCAGAAAGTGGGGGGAAAACCAGAGCACCCCTGCCCTAGCCTGGGAACACTTGATCTGTGCGGTCATACAGAGCTGCACGCCCAGAAGTGCCCCTCACTTGGTCTGATGCTCTGCCGTCTTGAAATTTTTCATGATATTTGAACAAGGAGCCATTCATTTTCACTTTTCACTGACCCTGGAAAATTATGTAGCTGGTCTCCCCTGGGACTGACTTGCTCTGATCATCCTCATCAGCTTGTAGAGTAGCAGGGCTGGTTCGGGAAGTGCCACCCCACAGTGATTTCCACCTCTCTTTAGAGTGAGGGGTGCTCCCCACCCTGCTATCTTCCCCTTTGGGTTCCAGTCGTCACTCCCAGGCAACAGGGTATGAACTAACCAGCATCCTTTGACATCAAACACACTAACCAAATTGCGAGTTGAATACGTTCAGATTATGTGCTTTTTTGTGTTTCTTACAACAGTGAAATCATGTTGAATATATTGTTTTATAGCCTTCTTTTTTCACTTAACGATACATTGAAAATATATTTTCACGGAGCAAATACCCATCTATAATCTAACTTTCAACATCTGTTTCAGTTACATATTGCTGGGTTACAAACCACCCCAAACCCAGGGCTTAAATCAACAGTGATTGATTGTTTCTCATTATTCTATGGGTTGACCAGACAGTCCTGATCATTCACAAGAAATACAAAAACTAGAGAAAGAAAAACTGGGTTCCAGTGTTAGCTGAGCCACTTCCTGCTTGTGTGACCTTGGTCAAGTAATTGAACCTCATATTCCTCATCTGTAAATTGTTACAGATGGTAACAGTGATGCCTCCCTTACCTGAGATATTTTGAAGATCAAATGAGAGCTATAATAATAATATCTACCATGTACGGTTGTCATGAGGATTAGATGAGTTAATATGGCAAAAGTAACAAATGTTAGCTATTATGCGTCTTGGTGAGGGGCCAGGCTACAGAGGGGATTGCTGGGGCAGGGAAGTAGCTGGTTCTCCAGCTCATTAGACTGAGACATAGGAGGGAGGGAGGATTTCTGCTGGGCAGAGAAGCATGTGAAAGGATGCAGTGAACACGCCTGAGAGTATTAAGCATTGCTCAGCCACAGGGGAAATGAGCGCTGGGGAAAGCGTCATCTTGCTGCAGTTGAAAAATACTTACTTGTAGCCATATTTTTCTGCATACTGATAATATGCTGGTAATAAAGTCAGGATGAAAGTATGCTGGAAAGCAGATAGTGCCAGCCTAGTGATACCAGACTCAAAGAATGACCCATGGGTATCCACTGCCTCTATCCCTGCTCTATCATAGGGACCCCTTCTTCGGGAAACAGAGAGAAGAGGACGAAAACCAAGGAAGTATCTTTGAAGGGCCAGAAAAACAGTATCAGGTAGTCCAAATCTAGGCCCCAAAAGCTTTCTGTGCCCCAAATGTCTTATTTCAACACTTTCATTACACTTTCAGAGACTCTAACATGTTGAGATTCATGTCCCTGTGTCTCTTTAAAAATTATGCAATATTTACAACAAAAGGATGTAAAGAATAACACAACAAAACCCATGTTCTTGCTACCAGCTTAAGAAATAAAACATTGCCAGCACGGTTAAATTTTCCTACCTTTTCATAAGAGGTAAACACTATGCTGAACCCTGAGGTTCATTATGTCCTTGTACTCTTTTTTATTTTTCAAATACATGAATAAATCTGACAGAAAGGATAGGTTGTTTATAGAAATTTGTGTTCCAGTGAAGGACTTTTAGGTTCTCCAGCAGGATCTGGATGACTTCCAAAGAGGCTACAGGAGAAGCAGAGAGGGAAATAAAAGGTTATAAAAAGAAGAGAGTCTCAGTAGCCTGTGACAATATCAACTGGAATAATATATGTAATTATTCCATATACTTGAGGGAGGCTTATACTTGAAAAGATAATGGCTGTAAAATTTTCATATTTGATGAAAAATATAAACCCACAGATCCAAGAAACTGAATCAATGCCAAGCACAAGAAATTATACCAAGGCACATCATATTTAAATTGCTGATAAAAATAATTACTGAAAATCAATGATAACAAAACTTTTTTCAAGGAGCCAGAGGAAAAAAGAAACATTATATAAAGGAAGAAAGATACATGAATAATCTCTGACTTCTCATTAGAAATAATACAAGTCAGGAGACTATGGAACTAAATCTTTAACATCCTACCAGAAAAATGAGAAAACTGTCAACCTAGGATTCTGTTTCCAGTGATAAAGCTGAGGCAAACCATCACCTGCAGACCTTGTTGGAGGCTTGAGGGAAATGATACCAGGTGGAAACTCAAATCCCTGCAAGGAAATAAATAGAAAGAAATGAATATGGGAAATGGTAAATGTAAAAGATGTTTTCTCTTCATTTTAAAATTTATGTTAAAGATAAGTAAAAGTTTAAACAAAAATAATGACAATTTTGTGGAGCTTATAATAAATATAGAAGTAGAATGTATGACAAACAAGCACAAAGGACAAGAGAGGAAGAAAAGGAACTACAGTGTTTTAAGTTTCTTGTGTACTATGTGAAGTGGGATGATATTATTTAAAGGTAGAAATTAAAGATGCACGTTGTAAACTTTAGAGCAAACACTAAAAAAAGAGAAAGGAATAACTAATAAGCCAACAGATAAAACAAACTCCTAAGAAATACTCAATCCCCAGCAGGCAGGGAAGGCAAAAAAGAACAAAGAACATATGGGGAAAATGGGAAAAAAATAGCAAGATGGTAGATTTAAACTCAACCAGAGAGATACTTACGTTAAAAGTAAGTGGACTACATGGATGAACTGTGAAAATATTATGCTAAGTGAAAGAAGCCAGCCTTAAGAGACCACATATTGGATGATTCCATTTTTATGAAATGTCCAGAATAAGCACATTTATGAAAACAGAAAGTAGATGAGTGGTCTCCTAGGGCTGGGGGAGGGATGTGGGAGGGAGATGGAAGTGACAGCTAACTGGTATGAGGTATCTTTTCGAGGTTACAAAAATGTTCTGAAATTAGATTGTGGTGATTATTGCCCAACTCTGTGATTATGCTAAAACCCACTGAATTGTACATTTTAAATGAGTGATTTGTAGGGCCTGTGAATTATATCTCAATAAAGGTGTTTTCTTAAAAGTAAATGAACTAAACATTCTAAATTAAAGTCATCAAAGAGCTGATAAGAGGGTGAAGAAGCTGCTTTAGTTCTACAGACATTGCCAAGCTAGAAGAGAAAGATGCAAACTCGGGCTGTGTTTCTGGCTGCTGGGCTACCCAAAATGATGAGTTTAAGAGCTTCCCTACTTTAAGCTGGCACCCCAAAGGACAAGCTCTCCAGTGTAACAGTGAATTAGAAACAACTCAGTTCTTGTGTAAGTTTTTAGTCAGGGTTCTTGTCACACCTTTGATCAAGAAAACCTCAATACTTTAACTTGCCTTAAGGTAGTTCCAGTATGGTCAGCAAAAGCGAATGAAAATCCTCCCTGGGGAAAGTGCTATGATCCTAGGCCTCAAAGAATTTCAGCAAATACTCTTCAGATGCAATGTCCATTCGTATAGCACACAATTAAGCAAAAGATAACCAAGCACACAAGGAAATAAGACACTATGAGCAAGGAACAGCAAAAACAACAAGCAGCAGAAACAGACTCATCGACTCGAAGCACTGGAATTCTTGATCACAGAATAGGAAATATATGCTTACTGTTTTCAAAGAAATAAGGGCTTAAAGTATGTGCATGGGAAAAAAGAATTAAAACAAAATCTATAAGAAGTGACAGCAGTCACTGTAAGTTGCCATGCTCACATTTCAAAGAGAAAAAAGTTATTGGATGCAGAAGGAGTGATTGATAAAATTTAACATTTATTCATGATATAAAAGCTAAGAATAGAGGGATACTTCTTTAATCTGATAAAAGGTATCTATTAACATTTTACCAAACATCATGCCTAATGGTGAAACAATAAAAGTTTTCCCTTGTGGTTGGAAACAGACAAATATACTATTATATTTTATATTTTACATCCTAGCCAGCTCAGAAAGGAGAGAGAGAGAGAGAGAGAGAGAAAGAGAGAGGGAGAAAGAGAGAAAGAGAGAGAGAGAGGAAAGAGAGAGAGAGAGAGAGAAGGAAGGGAAGGAGTAGAGAGAGAGAGAGAGAGAGAGAGAGAGAGAGAGAAAGAGAGAAAGAGAGAGAGAGAGAGAGAGGAAAGAGAGAGAGAGAAGAAGGGAAGGAGGGAGGGAGGGAGGAAGGCAGGAAAAAGAAGAAAGAAAGAAAAAGGTATAAGGGTATTATATTAGTCTGCTAGGGCTGCCATAACGGAATGCCACAGACTGGTGGTTTAAACAACAGAAATTTATTTTCTTACAGTTCTGGAGGCTAGAAGTTCAAGATCAAGGTGCAGAGTTACTTTCTGGTGAAGTGTCTCTCCTTCCTTGCAGATGGCTACCTTCTTGCTGTGTCTTCATCTGGCCTCTTCTCTGTGTGTGCATGGAGAGAGAGAGCTCCTGGTCTCTTCCTCTTCTTAAAAGGACACCAATCCTATTGGATTAGGGTTGCACGCTTATGACCTCAGTTAACCTTGATTACCTCCTCAAAGTCCTTTTCTTCAAATACAGTCACACTGGGGGTTGGGGCTTCAACATATGAACTTGGGGGGACACAATTCAGTTCATTACAGATAGGAAAGGAAGAAACAAAATTGTACAAATGATATGCTTATATAGATAGAGTTAGAAAATATAAAATAATCTAGGAATTATTAGGATTAATAGAGTTTAACAAAGTTGCTGAATACAAAAGTTAGTATATAAAAGTCAATTATATTCCTATATAGCAAAAACACATATTTTGAAAATGAGAAAATTTTAATGTATTACTTAAATAGTGGAAAAATATCAGAATTTGGAAATAAATCATTTTTTTAAAAGATGTGCAAGACCTCTATAGGAAAAATGATAAAACTATACTATATCCTTGGTATGATATACCATATTCTTGGATTGGGAGATTCAATAATTTTAAAATGTCAATCCACCCAAACTTATTTATAGGTTTGATCAAAACTGAGTCAGGGTACCACCAGGTTTGTTTTAGAACTTGAGAAGCTGAATCTAAATGTAAAGAGCTGAGAAAGGTCAATGATACTCTTGAAGTAAAAGGATAAGTTAGGAGAAATTGCCCTATCATATTTTAAGTTTTACAATAAAGTTTTAGTAATGGTGGTTGCAGGGATAGACAGATAGGTCAACAGAACAGAACAGAGAGCCCAGAAACAGGCCCCACTTATTTGGATCCTTGACATACGACAGAGCTGGTACTGCAGAGCAGTCTGGAAAGGTCAGGGGTTTTTCCTCAATAAATGACGATGGAATAATGAGTATCCATAGGTAAAAAATGAGATTGGACTCGTATTTTCCATACATACAAAAATCAACTACACGTGGACTTTTTTTATTAAGATAAAATTAACATAAAATTCACCATTTTAAAGAGTAAAATTCAGTGGTTTTTAGTATACTCACAGAGTTGTGCAACCATCACCACTATCTAATTATAGAATATTTTAATTACAAGATGACTTTTTCCCATTAGGCAGTCACTCTCCATTCTCTCCTAGCTAAAGGTTTGTCCATTTTGTAGATTTCCTAAGAAAGCACCAACTTTTCATCTTGTTGATTCTCTCTATTGTTTTTCTATTCTCTACTTCATTTATCTCCACTCCAATCTTTATAGTTTCCTTCTTTCTACTTGCTTTGAGTTTAGTTTGTTCTTTTTGTGGTTTCTTAAGTTGGAGGTATGGGTTATTGATTAGGAATGTAGGAATTTATAGATATAAAGTTAATGTTCTTTTTTAATGTAGGAATTTATAGGTATAAAGTTCCCTCTGAGCATTGCTTTCACTATATCTCATAAGTTGTGGTATATTATATCTTCATTTTCATTCATCTCAAAGTCTTTTCTAATTTCTTGTGAGATTTCTTCTTTGACCTATTGTTTAAGCATGCGTTATTTAACTTCTACATTTTTGTGAGTTTCCCAGATTTTTTTTTCTATTATGGGTTTCTAATTTTATTCCACTGTGGTCAGAGAAGATATTTTGTATACTTTATATACTTAATGTATTAAGATTTGTTTCATGGCCTAACTTGTGGTTTATACTGGAGAATGTTCAATACACATTGTGTTCTCAATACACATTGAGAAGAATGTGTATATTGTTATTGTTGGGTGGAGTGTTCTACAGAGTCTGCTAGGGCTAGTTATTTTACGTTGTTCAAGTCTTCTATATCTTCGCTGATTTCTATATAGTTGTTCTATCCATTATTAAAAGTCGAGTATTAAAGTATCCAACTCTTATTGTCAAACTGTTTCCCCCTTTAAACATTTACTTATTTTATTTATTATTTTTGGCTGTTTCAGGTCTCAGTTGCAGCACATGAGATCTTTGGTGAGGAATGCGGGATTTTCATTGTGGCGTGCAGGCTTCTCTCTAGTAATGGCGTGTGGGTTTTCTCTCTCTAGTTGTGGTGCATGGGCTCCATAGTTTGTGGCATGCAGGCTCTTTCGTTGAGGTGTGCAGGCTTAGTTGCCCTGTGGAATGTGGGATCTTAGTTCCCGACCAGGGATCAAACCCATGTCCCCTGCATTGGAAGGCAGATTCTTTACCACTGGACCACCAGGGAAGTCCCTTCCCCTTCAATCTTGTCAGTTTTTGCTTCATATATTTTGGTGCCTCTGTTGCTAGGTACATATACGTATATAATTGTTATATCTTTTTAATGGAATGACCCTTTCATCATTATATAATGTCATTTCTTTGTCTCTTGTAACAATTTTGTCTTAAAGTTTATTTTTTCTGACATAATATAGCCACTCTAGCTCCCTTTGATTACTGTTTGCATAGACTATTTTTTTCCGTCTTTCACTTTGAACCTATTTGTGTCTTTGGATCTAAAGTGAGTCTCTTGTAGACAGCTTATACTTGGATCATGTATTTTTAAAAAATTTACTCTGCTAGTCTCTGCCTTTTAATCAGAGTTTAATCCACTAACATTTAAAGTAATTACCATTAAGGAAGGACTTACTTCTGCCATTTTGCTATCTGTTTTCTTATGTCTTATACCATTTTTGTTCTTTATTTTATCCAGCACTGTTCTCTTGTGTTAAATATATACATTTATTCTCTAGTATATCTTTTCAATTTCCCTGTTATTTCTTTTTGCTATATATATATATATATATATATATATATATATATATATTTATACATTTATTTATTTATTGGCTGCACTGGGTCTTTGTTGCTGTGCGTGGGCTTTCTCTAGTTGCAGCGAGCAGGGGCTACTCTTCGTTGCAGTGCGTGGACTTCTCCTTGCAGTGGCTTCTCTTGTTGCGGAGCATGGGCTCTAGGCGCATGGGCTTCAGTAGCTGTGGCTCGTGGGCTCTACAGCACAGGCTCAGAAGTTGGGGCGCACGGGCTTACTTGCTCCATGGCATGAGGGATCTTCCTGGAACAGGGCTTGAAACCATGTCCCCTGCACTGGCAGGCAGATTCTTAACCACTGCACCACCAGGGAGGTCCCTTTTTTTGCTATATATTTTTGAGTTATTTTCTTAACGGTTGCTCTGAGGATTACAATTAACAGCTTAATTTATAACAATCTAGTGAAGATTAATATCAACTTAGCTTCAAAAGTATGCAAAAACTTTGTTCCTGTATAGATCTACACGCACCCTTTATGTTGTATTGTCACAAATTACATCTTCATACATTGTGTGCCTATCAACATAGATTTATAATTTTGGTTTTATGCAGTTATCTTTTAAATCATATACGAAAAAGAGGAACTACAAACCCAAAATACATTAATACTGACTTTTATATGTATCTGTGCAGTTACCTTTACCTTATTCTTTATTTGGTGAGGCATCCATTCTCATGGTTTCCTTTAGTTCTTTGCCCTTGGTTTCCTTTAGCTCTTTCAGCATATTTTAAATGGTTGGCTTAAAGTCTTTTCAATTAAGTCCAACGTCTGGGCTTCCTCAAGAACAATTTCTATTAATTGCCTCTTTTCTTGTATATGAGCCATACTTTCTTGTTTCTTTTCATGCTTTATAATCTGTGTTGACAATTGGAAAATTTGAATATTATAATGTGGCAACTCTGGGAATCAGATTTTTCTCCTTCCCAGGGACTGTTGTTGCTGCTTGCTGCAGTAGTTGTTTATTTGTTTAATGTCTTTTCTGAACTCATTTTGTAAAATCTATATGTTTTGTTGTGTGTGTCCACTGAAATCCCTATTCCATTAGCTTTGTGGTCGGCTAGTGATTGGACAGAGACTTTAAATATCTGGAACAGCAGCAGCAAAAATACCCCCCAGTCTCTGCAGCTGGGCTCTGTGTTTGTGTGGGCATGCTTTCAAAACTCAGACAGTAGTTCACAACTCTACCTTAACCTTCACCTTCCACATGCACAGAGACTGAAGGCGAGCCAGAGGTGAAAGCTTAGGAACTTCTCAAGTCTTTCCAGAGCATGAGCCCAGCCCTGGGGGTGTGTTCATCCTCTAGATTCCCAGGTATATGTCAGAGCTTTTCACATACCTGGGAATCTACCTGGAGAAAAGGGAATCCTCCTACAGTGTTTGTAGGAATGTAAATTGGTGTAGCCACTATGGAGAACAGTATGGAGGTTTCTTAAGAAAGTAAAAACAGAGCTACCATACGATCCAGCAATCCCACTCCTGGGCATATATCCAGAGAAAAACATGGTTCGAAATAATACATGCACCTCAATATTCATTGCAGTGCTGTTTACAATAGCTAAGACATGGAAGCAGCCTAAATATCCATCGGCAGATGAATGGATAAAGAAGATGTGGTACATATATACAATGGAATATTACTCAGCCATTAAAAAGAATAAAATGAAATAATGCCATTTGCAGCAATGTGGATGGACCTGGAGATTATCATACTAAGTGAAGTAAGTCAGACAGAGAAAGACAAAAATATGATATCACTTATATGTGGAATCTGAAAAAAATGATACAAATGAACTTATTTATAAAATAAAAACAGACTCACAGACTTAGAGAATGAACTTATGGTTACTGGTGGGGGAAGGGTGAGGAGGGAGGGATAGATTGGGAGTTTGGGATTGACATGTACACACTGCTGTATTTAAAATAGATAACCAAGGACCTACTGTATAGCACAGGGAATTCTGCTCAATACTCTGTAATAACTTAAATGGGAAAAGAATTTGAGAAAGAATAGATACATGTATATGTATAACTGAATCACTTTGCTGTACACCTGAAACTAACACAACAATTGTTAATCAACTATACTCCAATATAAAATGAAAAAAAATTTTAGATCCTTATTCCCCAAAGGATCTCATTTCCCAGCTTTTCTTCCCAAGTTTTTGGTTAGCCTATTTTTTGCCCCAACTGTTATCCATTACCCCAGGCAGCGGTGATTGATTCATTGGCCTTTAAATGTTTTCCACAAATGCCTCCAAGTAGCCACCTCAGCAATGGGAGAATTCTGAGTTAGGTGAGATAAAGGCAAGGCTTTTGAACCAGTCCTCCTGGAAGCTACCAAGCAGGTCGAAGTAAACAACTATAGCATTTTTTTGAAGAATGGGATGAGTACTGCTAACCTCCCAGCGCTGGTGCTAGGAATGCAGGCTGTTGGCACCAGGATAAGTTAAAACACTGTAAAGCATGTACAAGATCTATATAAGGAAAACTACAAAACTCTGATGAAAAAATTAAAAGAATAACTAAATAAATTGAGAGATATTCCATTTGTTCATGGATAAGAGGACTCAATATTGTCAAGATGTCAGTTCTTCCCAACTTGATGTATAGATTTAACTCAATCCCAGTCAAAATCCCAGCAAGTTATTTTGTGGACATTGAAAGAATGATTATAAACTTTATATGGAGAAACAAAAGACTGAAAACAGCCAGCACAATATTAAAAGAAAAGAACAAAGTTAAAGAACTGAAACTACTGACGTAAAGATTTACTATAATATGATCAAGACAGTTTTTTTATTGATGAAAGAACAGACAAATAGATCAACAGAACAGAATTAAAAGCCCAGAAATAGATCCACATTAATATAATCAACTGATCTTTAATGAAGAAGCAAAGGTAATACATTAGAACACAGATAGTCTTTTCAACAAACGGTGCTAGAACAACTGGACATCCACATGCCAAAAAATGAACCTTGTACCCTTCACAAAAAATTAACTCAAAATGCATCTTAGAGCTAACTGTAAAATTCAAAACTATAAAACTCCTAGAAGATAACATAGGAAAAAAGCTAGATTACCTTTGACATGATGACTTTTTGGATATAACACCAAAGGCCATGATTCATGGAAGGGAGACTTGTTAATCTAATGGTTTTAATTAATTAAAAACCTCTGGGGTCGGGGGCGGGGAGGCAGTTGGGGGAGGCGTGCCATGAGGCCTCGGCTAGCCCGCTGCAAACCGTGAGCTAGCTGTGGCGCGCGGATGGCCTGTCGGGGCTCCGACTGTAGCTGTGTCAGCGTGTTATGATGCAATCTCGTACCAACCTGGCTACCAGAATCCCCTGTAGTAAAGTGAAATACTCAAGGCTCTCCAGTACAGAGGATGGCTACATTGACCTTCAGGGAGAAACTAACTGCTAAAGCCAACAGATTGTGGGAATCTTCCTTCTTTCCTGATGTCATGAGATCCAATTTATTAAAGTTTAAGAAAGGCCCTCCTAAGATTGCACTTGCTACGGTGCTGTTTGTTTGTTTGTTTTTAATTAATTAATTAATTATTTATTTTTGGCTGTGTTGGGTCTTCGTTTCTGTGCGAGAGCTTTCTCTAGTTGCGGTGAGCCGGGGCCACTCTTCATCGCGGTGCATGGGCCTCTCACTGTCGTGGCCTCTCGTTGCGGAGCATAGGCTCCAGACGCGCAGGCTCAGTAGTTATGGCGCACGGGCCCAGTTGCTCCGCGGCATGTGGGATCTTCCCAGACCAGGGGTCAAACCCGTGGCCCCTGCATTGGCAGGCAGATTCTCAACCACTGCACCACCAGGGAAGCCCTATGGTGCTGTTTTTGATTGGTGCCTTTCTCATTATCATAGGCTCCCTCCTGCTGGCAGGCTATATCAGCAAAGGGATTTTGTTCTCAGATAACAAGACATGTTTCTTCCTTTGAGCTTCACAAACTTCTCCCACAGTTCCTATGAGGGGGTAGACCGGGCCATTCCTGTCCTGATCATTGGCATCCTGGTGTTCCTGCTGGGATTTTACCACCTGCACATCGCCTGCTATGCACCCAAAGGCTACTGGGGACACTCCTACGATGACATGCCAGACTTTGATGACTAGCACGCACCTCAGCCCTGAAGAAAAGAGTCCCAGATGGGACTGAGCCCAGCTTTAAGACATTGAGCAGATACTATGGCTAAGGGCTAAGGAGTTCTGCAATTTGCAGATATTTAACAAAACAGTGGCCAGATTTTATGCGTCCATCCTAAAGACGTTAACTGAGCTTACAACTATCCATGCCATTAGGACAGTCTCTATTTTTCATCTCCTGGCCCTGGCAAGAGCTCCTGACAAGTTTTTCCACATGAATATGTATCATGAAAAGTAGCAATGTTAATTGTATGGGAAAGTGGGAGGTTATTCTGTAGTGAAATGTGTTGCTACCACCACCCTTTTTAGAGTTGAGCATTCTTTTAAATAGTCCTCATTGTCAATATGTTCTTGTGGCAAATGGAAGAATGCAGTTAAGTCAGATTTCTTATTACTAAGTAATTTATTTTGAAAATATCTAAGTGTCTTATTCCCATACTCTAACCTTGTGTTCTAGTGGAAAACCTTGGCAAAATCAAATAACCAGTGTGGTGCATCTCTCATATTTTTTACTTGCTTTCTTATTAACAGCAACTAGAAATTTTTTAAACCTCAGAGCAAATTTTCAAACCGTAAACACATTCTCTGTTCACCAGTCCTGGGCCAGCTCTGATCTGGTTCACCGACAGGTTGGCCAGCGTATAATTTGGATAATTCTGTCCTTTGTAGATCTAGATGTTCTGTATATCATGCCTTTAAGGACTGGACTTTTAGCTGTTTCCTAAGGAAAAAATGTAAATAAGTGGTTATTATTTATAGTTTTTAACCCTGTTGTTAGTACCTCATATTATGATGTCATCCTGCCGAAGATTGTAAGAACTGGCCTGGATCTCTAGAGGACAAGACTGCCTTAGTTTGATTCAGTTTCCTAGCTTACAAAAAGTGACTTGTATTCAAAAGAAATTAAAATATCAAAATCTAAAAAAATCCACAGAAAACCCCCCTCTGCTCTGTGAAAGACACGGTCAAGCGAATAAGAAGATGAGCCACAAACTGGGAAAAAATATTTGCAAATGACATATCTGATAAAAGATGTTATTCAAAATATATAAAGAATTCTGGGGCTTCCCTGGTGGTGCAGTGGTTAAGAATCCGCCTGCCAACGCAGGGGACACGGGTTCAAGCCCTGGTCCAGGAAGATCCCACATGCCGCAGATCAACTAAGCCCACACGCCACAACTACTGAGACTGCGGGCCTAGAGCCCGTGCTCCGCAACAAGAGAAGCCACAGCAATGAGAAGCCTGCGCACCGCAATGAAGAGTAGACCCGCTCACCGCAACTAGAGAAAGCCTGCGGGCAGCAACAAAGACCCAGTGCAGCCAAATATATATATATATATATATATATAAAGAATTTTTAAAACCCAAAAAGAAGAAAATGAGTAACCTCATTAAAAAATGGGCAAAAGGCCTGAACAGACACCTCATCAACGAAGATATATAGTTGGCAATAAGCACATGAAAAAATGCTCCACATTGTATGCTACTAGGCAATTGCAAATTGTGACAGCAATGAGGTACCACAACACACCTATTAGAAATCCAGACACTGACAAAATCAAACGCTGGCAAGGATGTGGAGCAACAGGAACTCTCATTCATTGCTGGTGGGAATGCAAAATGGTATAGCACATATTGTTACCATATAATCCAGAAATTGGACTCCTTAATATTCATCCAGATGAGCTGAAAACTTATGTCCACACAAAAACTTGCACATGGATGGTCAGAGCTTTATTCGTAATTGCCAAAACTTGGAAGTAGCCAAGACGTCCTTCCATAGGTGAATGGATAAATGAGTTAAGGTACATCCAGACAATGGAATATTATTCAGCACAAAAAGAAATGAGCTATCATGCCATGAAAAGACATGTGGGAAGCTTAACTCCATATTGCTAAGTGAAAGAAACATCTGAAAAGGCTACCTACTGTGTTATTCCAACTATATGACATTCTGGAAAAGGCAAAATTATGGACACAGTAAAAGAATCAGTGGTGGAGGGGAGAGAGAGATGAATAGGAAGAACAGAGAGGATTTTTAGGCCAGTAAAACTACTCTGATGATATTAAAATTGTGGATATATGTCCATATACATTTGTCAAAACCCTTGGGATGTACAACACCAGGAGGGAGCCCTAACATAAACTATGGATTTTGTGTGATTCTGATATGTCAGTGGCGGTTCATTTTGATAGCAGGGAGGCTGAGCATATGTGGGGCCATGGGGAAATCTCTGCCTAATTTTGCTAAAATTTTGAACCTAAAACTGCTCTAAAACATAAAGTGTATTTTAAAAATACCGTAAAGCTTTCTTACTGGGATTCAGCTGCTTTTTCCCTTGATTAAGCATTCCCCGAGTGCTGCAAGCCTTCCGTTAGTTTCCAGAGTTCCAAACAAGTTGACTCTGATTGTTTTTTTTGCCAGTTTATTCATTATTTTTGAGGAGGGACAGACTTTTGGAGTTACCTCCCCTGCCATTGTCACTGATGTACCTCCATATAGATTTTAGAGTTAAATGTAAATTGCAAAAAACGTCAAACTTTTAGAAGGTAGTACAGATAAATGTCTTTAAGTCCTCAGGGCCAGGAAATATTTCTTAAATATGATATAAAGAGATAGGTAAATTTTGCTAAATTAAAATTGAAAACTCTTGTTAATCTGAGAACATCATAGACTGAAAAGGCAAACGCCCAAGCGGGAGCAGATAATTGTAAGGATATTTTTAATATCTTTCAAATCAATTAGAAAGACAACCCAATTTTTAAAAACTGGGTGAAAGGCTTGAACAGGTACCTCCAAAAAAAGAATTCCAAATGGCCAATAAATACTTGATCATGTACCCCACCTCATTAATAATTCATGAAATGCATATTAAAACCACAAGGAGACACTACTAAAACCCCACCAGCAAAGACCATCAATGTCAAATACTGAAAAGGATGTGGAGCATCGGGAATGCTCACCCACTGCTGGTGGACGTACAAATTGATACAACTCTACTTTGGGAAACATTTTAGCATTAATTAGTAAAGCTGACGATACACACCCCCAATGTGGATGATCACCCCCACAACTTTACTCTTGCTCTACAGAAACTCGAGCACACGTGTAGCAGGCATAGGGGCATTGTTTTAGAAAACAAGCTGATGAACAAAAAGTTGTTCGTAACCCCAATTTCCACCAACCAGGATAAATTAATTATGGCAGAGTCAAGCAATGGAGTGCCATACAGCAATAACAGTGAATAAACTACAACTGCATGCCACAACTTGAATGAATCTTTAATATATAACGTTGAGTAAAAGAAGCTCTACATGAAGTATATACAGACTCGGATTCCATTAATATCCACTTAAAAAAAGAGACCCAACCAAACTCTATTGATTAAGGATGAATAATCAGGTGGTAAAGTATAAAAAAAAGGAAGTAAAGGTACCATTAAGGTCAAGAGAGGGCTATCTGTGGGTGGGGGGGCAGGTGGAGAAGAGGGGTGTGACTGGGTAGCAACACAGGAAAATGTCTGGTATAATGTTCTATTTCTTGACCTGGGTAGTGGTTACATAGTGTTTGCTTTATGATTATTCATTATAGCTCTCATTTCTGTTTTATATACACCTTTCTTATGTCCTTTTTTTTGGCCGCGCTGTGTGGCTTGCGGGATTCTTAGCTCCCTGACCGGGGATTGAATGCGGGCCCTCAGCAGTGAGAGCATGGAGTCCTAACCACTGGACCACCAGGGAATTCCCTGTCTGTGTATTATATTTCACAAGTTAATAAAGGTATAAAGTAAAGAATGTGTTCATTACTGGAAACAAATGCCAACTCCCACAGTACAGCAGAGCTGCTTTCAAGAGGCTGGCCATGGAGACGGGATCCTCACTTTGTAGCCCAGAAGAAATCCAATAGGGAAACCATATTTCTGCCCTATGAGGATCTGTTTGAGGGGTGAGGGGTGGTCTATAGCCTCAATAAATATCAACATGAGGACCCAAGTATTTATTTTTTATTGAGGTAACATTGGTTTCTAACATTATATGTTTCATGTCTACATTATATTTCCACTTCAGTATATACTACGGCATGCTCACCACTGATAATTTAGTTTCCAAGTATTCTTTTTTTTTTTTTTTTTTTTTTTTTTGCGGTACACGGGCCTCTCACTGCTGTGGCCTCTCCCGTTGCGGAGCGCAGGCTCCGGGCGCGCAGGCTCAGCGGCCATGGCTCACGGGCCCAGCTGCTCCGCGGCATGTGGGATCCTCCTGGACCGGGTCACGAACCCGTGTCCCCTGCATCGGCAGGCGGACTCTCAGCCACTGCGCCACCAGGGAAGCCCCCCAAGTATTCTTTAACAACCTAATCCTGCAGGGCATCAGTCAGGCTCAAGACAGAACTGAGGTGAGGTTGTGCAGGCTTCAAACCTCCAGATCTGCCCTGGAAATGTTCAGTTTAGCTCAATTTTGGAGGGGGAAACTCTCCCTCTCCAACGTGTCTCCAGAGTTCCAGCACACAGCGGTGCTTCCTTTGTGGTGTCATCCGCATCCACCTCTGACCCGGCCCCACCAGAAGTTTCCAATATTGATAATTCGTAGTGACTTGGAGGTAGATGACAGTGACCTCCCACTAGTCATGAATTTCCCCTCTTCCAGGGCAGAAGTAAAAGAAGCTGCGGCTAGCTAAGAGCATCTACCTGGTGGGGGCCTTGGTGAGTGGGGACCCAGCCTGAGGCCATGGGTGAGGGAGGGCAGGGAGGCCAGGGCTGTCCCAGTGGAGGGGAGGCTTAGGTTCTCTGCCCTGAGGACCATGTGGTTAGAGGGCCCTGACTTCTCCACTCTGGCTCCACCAGACTGGGGAGTGCCAGCTTCCAGTGAGGGGTCAGTGCTGTGTGTCTCTCAAAACACACAACCCCATGTCTGATTAGATAGAGGACAGTGAAAAAATAGTATTCAATCCCAGTACATTGCTTGCCTGCTTTCTGAACAGGTAATCAAATTTCCTTCTGTTCGGAAAGGCAGATTAGAGTGTGTGACAGAAGCCTGAGCTCCCAAAATAGACCCACCTTCTTGGAGAGTTCTGATTGGGCTCTTGGGGATAGGGGATACCCTAGAGTATCTGGATTGTCACAGAGTGTGAATAGTGATGTGGTTCTGCCTTGAAAAATACTGTCCCTGTCAGTGGCATACGTTTATTTCTAGATCCTATAGCAAAATCTGCAGACGCTCAGGACCTCCAGACCTGCCGCCCCCTTTCTTACCCCCTACTTAGCTAGGTGACTAGCACTGGGCTTTAGGATGATGGGGACACTAGTGTATCTCTCATGCCTCGAAGCCATCAAAATGATGTGAAACAAGCAGTGGGCACACCTAGCTGACCGTTTCCTGGACCTCCCGCTTTTTTCCCTCTTATTTTGAATTTTCCTGAACATCTCCCCTGGACAGTGAAGAAAGGCCATGCGCCGTTGTGTAGCCTGTGTACAGCTGTGTTTGTTTTTGGAATTACAACCAGTTCTGCAATGAAAATCCTGTGCATGTTGGTCTTGTGAGCTCAGGGGAGTGTTTCTGATGAAATGATTTCTAGACAACAGGGGTAGGGTCACCACGGGCTCGTAACACTATTGGCTGTGAGGGCTGTGGCCCTGCAGCTCTCCACCAGGGTGTTTTGGGACCTCAGGCAATTTCACTGCTCAATATTCCACATCAGCTGGTGGGACCCTACTAAGCTCTGGCATCTAAGGTAACACAGACTTCACCCCCTTAGTTATTAAAAAATATTTATTTGAGTTAGCACTGTGCTAGACACTAGGAATAAAAAGAAAAAGGAGATACAATCTGATCTTAAAAGGATGTATAATCTAGTGGGAGAAGGTATATATCAATGAGTCAAAATCTCTACTTTCTGACCCATCAGGAAAGGTATTATTTTGCATGGATGCTGAAGGTTTCTACCCTTAAGCATACAAGTTTTATGTTAACCATTTTCAGACACACTAGACATATCATATAATTGCTTTCCTTTTAAAATAAAATATTCCATCAGAATTAACCTTCTCTTAATGATTCAAGATTGTTATTCTGAACATTTCCAACATTATCTTATAATACAGTGGTGCCCCCAAGGCTTTTTGGCATGGCCCTGAACTAAATGACCCCAAACTCTGAGTTTGTTTTATATCCTCTCGTTTATATAAGTTGTTCTACATCCTCTTGCTCTAGGCTTTTGCTAATTTCACTGTGCTTGCTTTTTATAAGTCCTTTCTCCTTCCAATATGCTCTTTTCCCTCTGCTGTGGGCTGGAAAATCAGGAAACTAGATTTATCAGGCTATGGGTTCAGCTGCTGTCATAGACCAAGGTGTCAATAGTTCAGGGCTCTTCTTCTCCAGGTCATCATGAGACTCAGGTCTTGTAGATTGGCCAAACTCGGGTCCTTGTCAGCATCATCAAAGTTGTCCCCACCTCCACCCCGCTGTCCATGGTCCAGTCTGCACAAGGGGAAAGAGGAACTGGAGGGCAGGCAGCTTCCTTTTAAGAATGTGGCCCAGAAATGAAACAGATCACTTCCACTCCCATCCCATTGGTTATAACTTAGTCCTATTGCTGCACTTGCCTGCAAGGGAGGCTGGGATATGTAGTCTCTAGTAGGGTAGCCATGTAACCAAGTTTTAACCTTGGAAGCTCTACTGCTAAAAGAGGGGAAAAAAGGACATAAGCGGATACTTAGCGGTCTCTGCCACACTGGATCTGTTTAAACCGTGCGTAGGATAAACGCAGGTGGGCTGTCACTGAAGACACAAGGTGCTCTCCTACAGAAAAAGTATCTGATTTTGACAGCAGTTCCTTCCGTTTGGATTGCTCAGAGGACTTTTGTGTCTTTGTTGTTGTCCTGGATTAAGATCCCAGACAAGACACTGGAGGTTAAGAAAGCAGTCACGAAGACAACACTCATCATCTTTCAGAGATCTCCCACCTTAATCACATGAGTGAGAACGTGAAAGATGTTCTCAGCACCCACAGGCCAGAAGCACCTTTTCTTTGAAAGCCTCTCAAGGCCACAGCTATTCACAAAAGACTCAGCTATTCATTCCCACACACCTTCACGCCTTGACAAAGCACCTTCTACCAGCCTGACACTCGTCTAGGTCGTTGATGTTCAGTTGGTTAGGGTCATCTCTCTGATTGTCCCACCATACAGCCCACCTGGTATTCCCATGGATTCCCCCCCAGCTTTTCTGTGTCTCCATTTATTGTACATCCTTGATGCCTATCAGGTCTCGCCTCCAGGAACTGGAGTGGGTTGGATGTTGGCTCAAAAACTTTATCCTGTGGCTGCTGTTCAAAAACTTTCCACGGCTCCCTTTGCCTGCTGAGCGAAGTCTAAACGCCTCAGCCCCGCGTGTGAAGCCTTTCAAGACCTGCTTTCAGCCTCCCATTCTGGTCTCAGCTCCCAGCAGAGGGCATGTTCAGGGATCGGGCTCATCCAGGGAAGCTGGTTCATAGGTTCTGTGTGGATGGCACCTGGGCAAAGGGGGTTGGAGAGCTGCTGATGCCAGCTCTGGGTCTGAGCTAGAATACCCACTACCCAGTCTTCTCACAGGACACTCAGTCACGGATGCCTAGAAATTTCAGCGCTAGGGTCTCCCCTCCATTCTATCTAGGTCCTTCCTGGAAGGGAGAGATTAATATTGACCAGCCTCTGTTTGTGGAAAACTGACCCAAGTAACTTACATGCATTTTATATTCACAGTGACTCTATGAGGTAGGTACTACTGTTGGACTCCTTTTATTTCCATCTCCGTTTTATAGATGTGAAAATTAATTTCAGAGTGGCTAAGTAAATAGTGCAAAGTCACCCAGCTAGTAAGAGGCAGAGCCCAGCTTTTTTTTTTTTTTTTTTTTTTGCGGTACGCGGGCCTCTCACTGTTGTGGCCTCTGCCGTTGCGGAGCACACGCTCCGGACGCGCAGGCTCAGCGGCCACGGCTCACGGGCCCAGCCGCTCCACGGCATGTGGGATCTTCCCGGACCGGGGCACGAACCCGTGTCCCCTGCATTGGCAGGCGGACTCTCAACCACTGTGCCACCAGGGAAGCCCAGAGCCCAGACTTGAACCAAGTTTCAACTGGATCCAAAGACCATGTTCTTTCCACTTAACACAGGGTCTTTCTAAAGGAACGGCTATTACCCTCATACATAAGACGCTTAATCCTCCCACCCTGGAGTTAGACACTAGTTCTGTAGTGAGGAAGCAGAGAGGAGGACAAGTTGCTTTTGTCCAGGTTTTACTCTCTCCCGCCAGTACCATAACAACGACAGCAAAAACAACAATATTTATTGAGCATCTACTTTGTATACAATATGTCATTTAATCCTCACAACTACCCTTTAAGGTTGTTATTATTATTCCCGCCATTTTGCATATGCAAAGAGTGAAGCTCAGAAAGGTTAAGTCCCATATTTAGATAGCCCAGCTGGGACTGGAATCCGGGCAGCTAGAGTTCTTAAACATTACTTTTGTACTTACCTGGTTTATATTTGTTCCCACCAGACTTTATCCTAGAAGAGAGGAATAGAAATGTTAGGGCCAGAGGGGCCTTAAACCCCAACTAGCCCAGCCCTCTCAGTATTACAGATGAGAGGGAAAAAGAAAGAAAGACAGATCAAGCAAGTTATCCAAGATTGCAAAGCACGCTAGCAGCTGAGCCCAGGCTAGAACCCAGACCCTTGATACCCTGTTGCCATTGTGTGATAGACAACCAAAAGCCTTCCTAGTCCTTGAACGAATGAATAAACGAATGGGTGAGGGAGCGAAGAAATGGACGGATCTCAGCAGAATGCCTAGTGGCTCACTTTGGGTTTTCGTGGCACTGCTGGGTCAGAAGAACCAGGGGGTGAGGGGGCGGGGGCAGGTGCAGGGGAGGGAGAGAGATGACCAGGGTGCGCCAGCCTGGAGGGAGCGCGGTGCTGCTGGTTATGGGGAGCCAACCCTTGAAAGACTAGCTACCCTTTGACCCTCCTGTCAGTGTCTCATGACCTTAGATTCACACTGATTACTCTGTGGCCTTAGCACATCGCTAACAACTCTGTCAGTATCTTACCATTATATAACTGTTAGAAGAGAGTCACTTTCAAAGGTTGGTCAGCAGACTGCCTCTCTCGTAAAGTCTATTAAATAAACATGCTTAGGCCCCTTCCTGGGAGAGAGGAGAGTGGCTGTTTACTACTGCCCCTTAGTTTGTATACTGATCTTTGGGGGTTCGAACACTGGCACCTGCCCTCAGAGCCAAACCTAGTGTCTCCAGCAGAGTAGCCAGGACTTTGAAGAAACTGGAGACCTACAGGACTGTGGCCCATGGCAAACTGGAAATGACCCAGCCCACCCTCTTGGGCCTCCTGGACAGGGCTGTGGTCAATTTGTAGATCTTCCCTTTGCTGGGCAAGAAGGAACCAATCACTGGGCCGGTGCCAGGAGCTGGTCCCTGGGCGGGGCTAAGCGCTGTTACCTTTGTGCGGTTGTCTTTTCTCGCTTTGGCTGGCGGGGTTGGGTGGGTTGAAAGGAGCACTAGCCTCAAAGGAGAGCTTGAAGTGGGGGTGAAGGCTGTAGGGTGGGCAGAGAGCAGCAGGACGCCTGCCAGGGCCCAGAGCTTCGGAGGGTGCTGGAGTGTCTACAGCGAGGGACTGCCAGCCTTGTATATTTGCGATGGTAATTTGCTGATGGTTCCTGGTAGCTACAAAGTCTCTAAGGCGGAGCCTGGGCCTTTGCATATGAAAATCCAGCCTGGGTTCCCTCGCGGGTCAAGCAGCATTGGGGCGGGGCCAAGGTTGGCTTCTGCCTGGGAGGGGCCGGGATGCCGCTCCCATGGTGATGCAGCGGGGAATTTGCTGACAGTCCCTTGCCAGGTGGGGCTGGCTTCACTAGGCCCGCGAGGAGGAGGACCGGCTGGCAGTCTCCTCCCAGGTAGGGAGCGTGTTGCCCGTCACCGCATCCCGGCGGCCTGCGTACCTTTCCTGGCGCCGGGGCCGTGGCGCCGAGGGCGCAGACGTGGTGAGCAAGCGGGTGGTATCAGCTGGAACTGGTCTTCCCGGCTGGAAGAAGGGGCGCACAATCCGGGTCCTGGACAGGGGAGGGGGTGGGGCAGGACTGCTTGCTCTACGCTTTCCGGGACCTCGGACTGGGAGGAATGGGGGCGGGGGAGACTGCGCCACACTCTGGCAGGAGGCTGGCCTGGGGTCCCCCTCTGTCTGCCTGTTGGTTACCTCTCTGGACCACCCCCATGCAGGGATTCCCTGGGGCTGTGCCTCCCACTCACTGGGCTGGCATGGGAGGGGCGCGCTCTCCCCCGCAGTCTACAACGCGGTTATGACTTATGGCAGCGTCACGGCTGCGCTGCAGTTGGCGGGGGGGGGGGGGGGGGGGGGCGGTG
>NW_020172456.1:2845382-2878689 GCF_003031525.2 Neophocaena asiaeorientalis asiaeorientalis | reverse complement strand
CACTGAGGCCGCCGTCGCGGTTGGGTGCGAGTGGGCGGGGGGGGGGGGGGGGGGGGTCGGTCTCATTCTGTGCTGAGTGGGCGGGACTTCTGGGCTCTCAGTGGCAAAATATGGCACCTTTTCTCATATGCTTTCACAGAAAGGTTCTTGCGTTCATCCTCACCTTGGCCTTGAGAGAGAAACTTTGGATCTGTATGATGGACCTGGGGAAACTGAGGCCCAGGGGTGCTGTGGCTTCACCAAGGTCACTCAGCAGGTCCTGCAGAGCTGGCCTCCCAGGCACTGCCTTGCCCTGAAGCTCTCTGGAGGGGCAGGGGCTGAGCTTACTCTGTAGGCCTCCGTTCCAACCTGAGGTGGACACCCCCCACCCCCAGTGCCCCCTTTCCTCATTCCTGAGAATGGAGGGAGATATAACTCCTGTGCAGGCTCCAGAGTGTCATGGCTGTGAACATTGCAGGGATCAGAATTGTATGAGGACAGGGAAAAATTACTCCTGAAAAACAGTCATCTAAGTAGAGGAGCTACGGGCCCCTGCTCTGCTTGTGGGCTCAGGGAGAGAATGAGAGTTGGCTTCCAGGAGAGGAAGGCCGGAAGGGGCAGCCCAGTTCTGGGCTTCAGTCTCGTGTACCAGCCTTGATGAAAGCCAATTGGAAGTTCCCAGGCTGCTGTGGGAAGGACGGGGGACAGGCAGATTGGACGTTCTCCGTTAACAGCCCTCCTCTCCCTGGAGAAGAGCTGGGGGAACTGAGTCCACCTTCTCTCAGCGTCAACCCCACCACCACCCCGTGGATCTCAACCTTGCTCCCTCCCCAACTCCTGTCCCCCGGAGAAATGGACTGCATAGGATCTGTTGCCCTTGGAGGTGAACTTTTCCTGAATTCACCTTGTGAATTCACCCTCCTTCTCCCTGGTGCAGATGCCTTTCTCTGGGGGGAAACTGAGGTGGGCAGAGAGCTGTATTTTATTTTAGAGCTGGAGCAAGGCAGTGTCACTGTACAGGTGAGGAAGCCGAGGCACAGAGGGTACAGCGAGTTGCTCCAGGGCTCTTACCTGCGCCCAGGTCTGCTGACTCCCCCGGCCCATCGCAGGGCGGACTGGATTGAGACCCCTTCCTCTCTCCTCCTCTCCACCTTCAGCCCCTGCCCCGGTGAGGTGAGGCTGTGAGTGCCTCCTTATGGGAGTGGGGTGTCAGTGGTAGGGGACAGCTCCAGCATCTTCTCTTCCATTGAGATGTGTTTTCAGATTTCTTAGGAAAGAAGCAACTTGAAGAGGGGAGCCAAAGTCTCTTGGTTACCTTCCCATCGTCCACCCAGAGTGGACACACAAATTCTGTGGGCCTCTCAGAGCCAAGAGCAGCTATTTCTCCTGCCCTGGTGCCAGCAGCTGTGATCACAGCCACTGAGGTGGCCCACGGGCAGAGGGACTTCCGTTATCCCTCTGACAGCATCACAGGATGGGAAGTCCGTGATTCTCAGCAAAACAGTTACCATGTGCCTGGTGCATGAGTTGATGCTTTTCAGACACACCCTTCGAGCACAGAGCCCCTGAAAGCTGGCCCCTGGTGATTCCATCACATGCCCTGGGCTACATGATGACCACGAGTAATCACTGGGGTGGCCTGTGGGAGGGGATGGGGTTCCCAGATCACAGCTAGCTGCCCGTGGAGTGACAGTACAATGCCAGAGAGAGGAGTACCCACCGTGTGTCTGGCTCTTCTGCCCCCCAAGGGTCCCTTCTAGCCCTTCTCCAGGAGGAAGGCCACTGCCCCATGACCCAGGAAAGCTGGTGGTGATCCCTCCTGGTTGGCAGAAGCAGAGGCAGAGGTAGAGGCAGAGGCAGAGGCAGGCCTTGGAGAGGCCCTCAGGTAGTGGGAGGACAACCACTTACAGAACATAGTACCTGCTTCTGGACCAGAGCCCCTATTAGCTGGCACTCTGCCCTCCGAGTTTCCCTACCTGGAAACATGAAAACACCTTCCCCTGATGGGTGGGAGGGCTTTGGACACATGTCAAGTGTTTATTGCAGATGGGAAATGTTATTCCTGGAGACTCTGGTCTAGATTGAAGCCATCTGTTTCCGGCCTCGATGGGGGAAATGTGGCCAATCCCTCTGCGGAGGCTGCCCTCTCCCCGCCATGGCCGGTCTAGAGCACCCTTCTAGGTTTGGCAGGCAGGCCATCCTTCCCCAGCCCAGTTCATGTTGTGTTTTGTTCCTTGAGGACTTCCCTTCCCCCTCCTCAACCACCTGTGACGTTTAACATGATTTCCACACCGTAAGCACAGCCGACCTGCCTGCAGGCCTGGATCCTCCCCACTGACTCTCGAATCCCATGGACTCTCCACTCTGGTTCTTCCTGGGAAGGAGCTGGTGAAAGAACTGTAGAGATAATGGGCGTAAAGTGCTGGGAGCTCTGTGCACAGAGTGTCCAGGGTGCAGGGAGGCTGCAGAGCATTCAGGACCATGGGCAGTCTCGCCCGGGGAAGGCTGTAATGTAAGCGCTTAGGGGAAGCACTCAGCTTCAGGCGAGACCAGCAGCCTGAAGTGCATTTAGTGCATTGTTTTGCCTGACGTTTTGCCTGACATTCCCTCCTCTTCCCTCTCCGGGAGAGCAGTGGTTTTTGCAGCTCACTCACAGGTCAACATGGGTGGTGTACAGCGGGCCCCTCGTTCTTGCCCACGAGGTGGCTGGTGCAACTTATGCAAAACAGGGTAATGGGGGAGTTGAGGTGAGAACATGACACGGGCAGCTCAGGAGGTATGCTGTGTCCTTGTTCTAGATCTGTCTGGATTGCTCTGGACCAACCAAGGGTGGCTCTTTAGAAGAGCACCAGTGGCCAGAACTTTCTGTCCTGTGTTTCTAGGGCAGGGTAGGTACCCAAGCTGCCACGGTCCTTCCCAGCGTGCCTGGGGCTGGTACTGGAACCCGCAGAGGCGGGGGGAGGGGTATCCCACTGTCACCTCCGGCCTCCTTGTGATTAGTAATGCTCCAAAAAGAACCTGAAGCCTGGGCCCAATTAGAAAACCAGGATCCAGGTGTCCTGGGCTCCCTCCTTCTGCTTTTCTCACTTTCCACTCTGCTGTTTCGCACCAGCACCCGGGAGGCAGGCTCTGAAGAGCTGAGCTGGGGTGGCTGAGGTACGACACAGCCCTGTGCCACCTGCAGACCCTTGTTGATGCCAGGTCGGGGCCTCTGGCAGCCTCAGAGGATCAGAGGCAGAGAGGTCAGGCCAGCTTCCAGCCAGAAGCCAAGCCTGCCCTCCCCATGACTGAGTGGCCTCGCCAAGGAAGGTGACCCCGGAGACAGGAGCCTTCTCCTCCCTCTGGCTGAGTCTTCTCAGAACTGTGCCCAGCCAGCGGGACACTGGCCCCAGGCCACGGGGTCCTGGCAAAAGAGCAAGGCATCCTGAGAACTGTGGAGACACCGACGAGGAAGGTGGACCTCTGGCCAGTTGGCCAAGGATACGGCTATCTGTTAGGTTTTTGATGGGGAGGCCAACCATGCTTGATGGAGGGCTTGGGAGCGTGGAGGCCGGCACACCAGACACACTGCCTGGGGGCACTTGGGAGCTGAGTTTCCGCCTGCTTCATTAACTGCTCGCTTCACCTCTGTGAGTCTTCCATTCACAACATGGCAGCATAACCCCCACTGCAATGGGCCGTTCGGAGGGTGAGTGGGAGGAAGCAGAAAGGTGTCTGGCATGTGATTGGTGACTGGGAGCCCCCTACTTCCCAATTGCTCACCCTTTTACCTGCCGAGTGGCCAGCTGTCCTGGGGTCTCTGGGCTGGCTGGCCACGCTTTGGTGGCAGTAGCTGACCAACGGTGTTGGTGGCCCTAGGCACTGTTGGAGCTGAGCTGTTCCCTTAAAAAGAGCTTCAGATCCCTGAGGTCCTGGTAGAGGGGGACATCTCAGAGCCAGAGCGGGGCATCCTTCAGTACAGCAAACAGGTTGGTACCGGGTCAGGGATCCCTCCTGGGCCAGGACCTAGTGTGCCCAGGCCTGCGAATTAGGCCAGACTTTGGGGAGACTTCCTCAGGCACCGGAAGAGCAAGAGCCTGAACAGTGTCCCTGGCCTGAGATCCTGGTGCCACCCAGCGACCTCACATTCCTTGTCATTACTTTTCAGTCCTCTGCACGCCCAGGAGAGGGACAGAGCAGGTGTGAGCCCACTCGATAGAAGAGAAAGCTGGGGCCCAGAGAGGTCGTAATAGCCACAGCCACACCCACGCACAACAGTGGTGGAGCCTAAGCTGGCCCAAGGCTGGTCCGTCTCCAGGGGAGGGCTCCTCCTCCCTGGAGCGCAGCTGACACATCCTCAGCTCGCCTGCCGTTGCCTCCGCTGGTGCTTTTGCTGAAGCTGCTTAGGCTGAAGTGAAGGTCATGCGTCTTCCCCTTCCCCTCCACTCTAGGCAGGGTGCCCAGAGCTGGGTTCTGCTGAAGGGCAACAGGGAAAATGGAAGGATAGGATTCCCACCTCACCCCACCCATGCCCTGGGACACACTGAAGGCGTGTTCAGGATGCCTGAGCCCAGGCAGAGGGAAGAGATGCTCCGCACTTCACAGACGGACTCCTCGGAGCCCTGGTCCAGGCACCTGCGCGGAGCAGGGGGCGTGGAGGGAACAGGAAGCGATGTGCAAGCCCCTGGCCTGGGCTCCCAGAGCTGCCAAGTGGAGGAGCAGGTAGAGCTCCCTCCCTCCTGTGGGTCTGGGGAGGAAACCCAGGCCCCACAGCCCTGATTTTTTCCCGGAGACAGAGGAGGAAAAGAGGTTGGGAGGAGCGGGCTCTCTGACATAGGCCTTATTCCAGGGGCCGAGAGCAGCTACCTGCCTGCCTGTTCGGATGAGTCATCTTGGAGCCCAGCTCTGACCTGGTCCCTTCTTACTGGCTCCCCAGAGCCCGCCACTGAACGGTCATCTTGGATTAAGCCCCAAATACCTTTTCCAGTCTGCCCATCTGCTTCCTTCACCCTTCCCTCGCACCCTGCTCCAGCTCAGAGGCTCTTCCTGCATGGGGACAGGGGAGGTATCGCATCACCTTGAAGTTTTTACAAAACACACACACCGCACCCCCAGCTCGGCTAAGAACGATTACTCTGGCAAATCAAATGTACCCTGGATTGTCCCACCCACTCCCCCCTCATCCCAGTCCTTGCCCTCATCCCCATCCTCATCTGTTCAGGGTCTCCCTGGTCTTCAAACCCCAGTTTGAACGCCTTCTCCTCCATGAAGCCTTCCCTGGATCCCAGCCACAGGAGGTCTCGTAGCCTTTAATGCGCTTGTCCCATTTGAGTCTGTCTCTTCTGCTAGACGGTGAGCTCATCCTTTCATTTATCGTGTTCATTCAGTGCCGGTCACATACATGCCCTCCAGTAATTCACGGGGAAGGGACAGGTAGGCACATCACCAGATAATGACGACAGCTTCAGAGATGCTCCAATAATGGCAGTACAAACACCAGGGGACATTTGGGCAATGGCAATTAAAGATGAAAATGTACATACTTTATGACCAACAGTTTCACATCTGCCTGTATAATTATCCAGAGAAACTCACACATGTGCATAGGGAGACGATTCCATGGCTATCTAGGGCAGCAGTGTTCGAAACAAAAAAAGAGGTCTCGACCTCAATATCTACAATAATGGAGTGGACAAGTAAAAATGTGATGTTACAACAGCAGTTAAAATATAAATAATTGGAGAATTTTATGTTTTATAAATTATACCTCAAAAAAGTTGATATATATATATATATATACACACACACATATCCTTTATTATCATGCATCAATCTCAAAAACAATATTGCAGAAAAAGGAAATTGCAGAATAGTACCATTAGTGAAAATTTAATTTTAATAAGAACCAAAAAACAACGTCTATGATTTATGGACACAAACATGTTGCAGTGCTGTAATACCTACCAAGTTCATGCTTGTGCTGGTCTTTGGAGAAGCAGAGAGGGCACTGAGACTGAAAGGGGAAAAGAAAGGACTTCTAATTTGGAACACTTCTTTTAACAAGAAAGATCGGAAGCAAAAATGACAGAATGTTAACATTTGGGTTTTTTTTAACTTTTTTTTGTTGAAGTAGAGTTGATTTACAGTGTTGTGCCGATCTCTACTGTACGGCAAAGTGACTCAGCTATACGCACATAGACATGATTTTTTTAATATTCTTTTCCATTACGGTTTATCACAGGATATTGAATACAGTTCCCTGAGCTCTACAGTAGGACCTTGCTGTGTATCCATCCTGTATATACCAGCTGGCATCTGCTAATCCCACACTCCCAGTCCTCCCCTCCCCCACCCCCTCCCCCTTGGCAACCACCAGTCTGTTCTCTATGTCTGTGAGTCTGTTTCTGTTTTGTAGATTGGTTCATTTGTGCCACATTTTAGATTCCACGTATAAGTGATATCATATGGTATTTGTCTTCCTCCTTCTGACTTACTTCACTTAGTATGATAATCTCTAGTTGCTTCCATGTTGCTGCAAATGGCATTATTTTATTCTTTTTTATGGCTGAGTACTATTCCATCGTATATATGTGCCACATCTTCTTTATCCATTCATCTGTCGATAGACATTTTGGTTGTTTACATGACTTGGCTATTGTGAATAGTGCTGCTATGAACATAGGGGTGCATGTATCTTTTTGAATTTTAGTTTTGTCTGGGTATATGCCCAGGAGTGGGATTGCTGGATCATATGGCAATTCTATTTTTAGTTTTCTGAGGAACCTCCATACTGTTTTCCATAGTGGCTGCACCAACTTACATTCCCACCAGCAGTGTATACACGGAGGGTTCCCTTTTCTCCACACCCTCTCCAGTGTTTCGTTTTGTTTTTTTGCGGTACGCGGGCCTCTCACTGTTGTGGCCTCTCCTGTTGCGGAGCACAGGCTCCGGACGCGCAGGCTCAGCGGCCATGGCTCACGGGCCCAGCTGCTCCGCAGCATGTGGGATCTTCCCGGACCGGGGCACGAACCCGTGTCCCCTGCATCGGCAGGCAGACTCTCAACCACTGTGCCACCAGGGAAGCCCCGAGTGTTTGTTATTTGTAGACTTTTTAATGATGGCCATTCTGACTGGTGTGAGGTGGTATCTCATTGCAGTTTTGATCTGCATTTCTCTAATGATTAGTGATGTTGAGCATCTTTTCATGTGCTTACTGGCCATCTGCAGGTCTTCTTTGGAGTAATGTCTATTAAGGTCTTCTGCCCATTTTTCAATTGGGTTGTCTGTTTTTTTGTTGTTGAGTTGTATGAGCTGTTTGTATATTTTGGAGATTAAGCCCTTGCCTGTCACATCATTTGCAGATATTTTCTCCCATTCTATAGGTTGTCTTTTTGTTTTTTTTATGGTTTCCTTCGCCGTGCAAAAGCTTGTAAGTTTGATTAGGTCCACAGAATATTAACATTTGTTAAGTTTGTTGATTTTATACTTTTAACTTTTTTGTGTCTAAAATTTTTCAAAATTAAAAAAAAAAATTGAGTAATCTGGGATGTCAGAGGAAAGCTGCTGACTTTTCCCAGGGAAATCAGGAAAGGTTCCAGGAGGAGGTGACAGCTGGGTGCTGAAGGAAGGGTGGGAGTTGGTGGGTTTAACTGGGTGGGGGGAGCTGGGGAAAGGAGATGTAGGGTGTTCAAGGCCAGGGAGTGTGTGGGCAGGCTCTTTGCACTTTTCAAATGTTTATCAAGCTGCCCCTCCCCTGCTACTTTCCTCATCCTCATCCCTCATTCTAGCTCCTCTATTTGTGGACTGTGCACATAGTAAATAGGCTCCTGGAAAAAAAAAATCACGTGTCACTTTATGATTTTTTTTAAGTCCAGATAATCTAATGTGAGTTGGGGGAGGAATGAGGCAAACATAACATTGAACATTAAATTGGAGAAGTAGCCAGTGATACAGAGAAAACAAAGAATTCTTTAAGGGTACCGTGCTCGACAACATGCAAGTTGAAAACCACCTGAAACTGAGAGTTTTCTGAGAAAATGCAGATCACCAGTTTGACCCCAGAAGAACTAGAAAACCCCAACAGACCAATAATCATGGAAGAAACTGAGTTTTCATAAAACTCCACTCCAAAAAACCCCAGGTTTAGACAGCTCTTAATTTCTATCAAACCTTCAAGGAAGAGATAATTCCAATGTTATTTAAACTGCACCAACTGCGCCAGATCACAGAGAAGGAAAGATTCCAGAGTAGTCTATGAAGCCAGCACAACACTGACAAAAACAGCACACACACAAAAAAGAGATAAAGTACTACAAAAAATCTCATTTATGAATATTGGTGCAAAATTCATAAATTACTAGAAACAGATAGACTCACACAACATTATGTTTAAAAAATGAATATACCACAAGCACGTGGGGTTATATTCCAGAGATATAGATTCAATATTAGGAGAACTATTAATATCATTGAACAAACTAACAGTTCAGAAGAGATGAAAAATCATATAAGCAGCTCCATAAATGCTAAAAATACTTAAAAGGCATTTGATAAAGTTCAACATATGTCCCTGATTTTAACTCTTACTTAATAGGAATAGATGGATATTGCTTAACATTTTATGTGTTTGTGTATGTATGTGTATATGTGTGTACAAAGACATACCTACAAGGAACAAGTGACCACCATTACCTTCATTCTTTAACACTTCCCTAGAAGTACAAGCCAATACAAAGTTTGAAAATGTGAGTTATAAAAGGAGGCCAGTTTATCAATTTAAATTGTAGATGATGAGATTGGCCATCTGGAGAAAAAAGAAGATAGTCCACTGAAAAACTATTAGAAATAATAATGGAATATACTAAGATGACTGCTAATAAGTATTAAGAACAAAATGTATCATTTTCCTGTATATAAACTTTAGCCTCTTTTAAAATATAATGGGGCTTCCCTGGTGGCGCAGTGGTTGGGAGTCCGCCTGCTGATTATATATATATATATATATAAAATGAAAAAAATATATTTTTTATATCAGTAAAAGTGCTAAAAATAACTAGAAGTGAGTCTAACCCGAGGGGGCAAGAACAGCTCTTATTACTGCTGCTCACTCCTGGTTCCCAACACTTACTTAGAACAGGGCTTCACACATAATTATAGATATTTGTCGAGTGATGGAACTGCCTCACAGATCAATGAAACAAAAAAGTATATCTAGACAAAGACCCAAGCACGTTTACTATGTGCTGATGATAATAGTAATCGCCAACATATAGTAAATCCCATGTGCCAGGCACTGTTCTGTGGCCCTCACCTGTAGCCTAACACGTGATCTATCGTGGAGAATATTCTGTGTGCCCTTGAGAAGAATGTGTATTCTGCTGCTGTTGGGTGGAGTGTTCTATATATGTCCGTTGGGTCCAATTGGTCTATAGTGTTGAATATATCCAAGTCCTCTGTTTCCTTATTCATCTTCTGTCTGGTTGTTCTACCCATTATTGAAAGAGGTTTATTGAAATCTCCCACTATTATTGTGTTACTATTCCTCCCTTCCATTCTGTCAATGCTTCCTTCATATATTTGGGTGCTCTGCTGTTAGGTGCATATATATTTATAATTGTTATTTCTTCCTGGGGAATTGACTTTTTATCATTATATAATATCCTTCTTTGTCTCTTGTGGCAGCTTTTGACCTAAAGTCTGTTTTATCTGATATAAGTGTGGCCACCCCTGGTCTCTTGTTTACCATTTGCATGGAATATCTTCTTCCGTCCTTTCACTTATAGCCTGTGTGTGTCTTTACAGCGAAGGTGAGTCTCATAGTTTCATCTTTCTACATCCTTTTTCTGAAATAAGTCATTGAAGTCTCGTAATAACCCTAAGCAGATGGTGCTATTGTTGTCCTCATTTCTTCCCAAAGTTAGAAATATTTATTTATTTAGAATGAGAAATGAAATTGTATCAAATAATGTGTCAGAAAGCTGACAAGTACCACACATATCCTAAAATCCATAGAAGTAATATAATATTTTTCTTAGTGAACTGCCTGAAAATCCCCACAATACTTTGTTTCCCTATATTTTCCCCTACATAATTCGGTTAACCCCATTTTTAGACAAGGAGACTGAGGCACAGGCAGGTTAGGTAACTTCTCCTAGATCCAATGAAGTTGGCATTTGACTCAGCACTTAACTCTTTGTTATCTATCCTAATACATAGTTAAACTGAGATTTTGAATGTAGAGGGGTGATGGGCAGAAAATGAATTATCCAAACATGACTTTGAGACAATTAGCCCTTTGGAGAAAGAAAGAAAGCTGGCCTACCACACTTGAAACACCAAAATAAATTCTAGAAAGAAAATTAAAAAGAAGCAAAGATTAAAAAGAAAAAAAAATCCTAATACTAGTGGAAAACATGGGCAAATATTTTTAGGATCCTCTAGTAGGAAATACTTTTTTTTTATTATAAATTTATTTTGTTTTATTTATTTATTTTTGGTTGTGTTGGGTATTCATTGCTGCGCACGGGCTTTCTCTAGTTGTGGCGAGAGGGGGCCACTCTTCATTGTGGTACACGGGCTCCTCACTGCAGTTGCTTCTCTTGTTGCAGAGCACGGGCTCTAGGCACGTGGGCTTCAGTAGTTGCGGCACGCGGGCTCAGTAGTTGTGGCGCACAGTCTTAGTTGCTCTGTGGCATGTGGGATCTTCTTGGACCAGGGGTCGAACCTGTGTCCCTTGCACTGGCAGGCGGATTCTTAACCACTATGCCACCAGGGAAGCCCCAGGAAATACTTTTGACTACAGAAAAATCTGAAATTTCTGTAAACAAAAGATGCCATAAATAGAGGTAAAAAAAGAGACAAATGACAATTTGTAACACACGTAAAAGTTAATTGCCTTAATTTAGAAAAACCTCTTAAAAATCAGTAAGATAAATTAGAAAGAACATAGTTCACAGAAAAATAAATGCAAAGGTCAGGCAATCAATAAACATGAAAATAATGCCTGCCCTTTCTGATATTTAAAGAATTAAACATTGAAACAAGTTGCCATTTTCAACTTGCATATTGGCAAAGTTTAAAACTTCGATAATTCACAGTGTTGTCAAGGGTCGGGGTGGGGGGTAACAGGCACTCTTCACGCGTGGCTGGGCAGCGCAAACTGGTTCATCCTCTTTGGAGGACAATTTGGCAATATCAGAATTTTAAATCCACCTGACTTTTGACTCCTTACGCCCAGGGATTTATCCTACAGCTAACCTGACACTTATGCACAAAGATGTATAACCAAAGCTGTTTACTGCAGCTTTGTTTGTGCAGCAAAAATGTAGAAACAATCTAAACGTCCACCAACAAGGATAGATTCATGTAAATCATAGTGCATCCTTCAGTGGAACATTATGAACTGCTACAGGAATGAAGGACCTGCCTCTTGGTATGCAGAGATGTGTGATGTATTCTAACTAAGAAACAAAGATAGAGTACCGGGAATGTGGTCCTGGTTGGGTTTAAAATAAAGATGCAGGCACAGATATATATTTGTCAATATTTATGGAAAAATCCTTGAAGAAAACAAACAGGAAACTTAACGATGTTTATGTTTGGGAGTGGAGCAGAGGTCTGGAATAGCAGGGAAACTTTTCATTCTGCATTATTTTGAATGGTTTGATTTGTCCCACCGTAAGTATGTTATTTTCAGAATTCAAAAAGTGAATTTAGGAAAAACTATTTATACAGGGAGAATACTACTTAAAATGCTCCCTGAACTTTCTTTTTAAATTTACTTCTCAGTGGGTTCACCTCTCCTTACATTCATAATTTCATACCTGAAAGGGCCCAAGAGGTCATCTCCAATCTGCATTTTGTCCACGAGGAAAATGAGATCCAGAGGGGTTTTCAGGGGCTGCCCAGGGCCCCTGACTGGTCTGCTGCAGAGACTGGGCTCCTATGATGCTGCTTTTAGGGGAGGGACTGATGACCCCCTCATGCGTATGATCAAAGTTTCATCCTTGGACTTGTAGACCCTTTCCCAGCACATAGTGCAGCGAGTCCTAGTTCATTCGCACTTACGTGGGGAACCTGTTAAAATGCATGTTCCCAGGCACCTTCCCGGAGGTGGGCTAGGATAGGGCCCTTAAACCTGCAGTTTACAAGACCTCCACCCCAAGATGATCCTGGTCTTACTTGAAGTCACCTGATGGTTATGGGTCTCTCTGATCTCCCCAGCTCAGCCCTGCAGGCAGTGTCTGTGTATCTAGCTGAAGCCTCCACCCCACCGAGGGAAAGTGGGAGTGTTCTAGCTCACCAGGGGGAAGTAGCAGAGCAGACCTAGGTGCCAGGACTCCAGTGCAGTGTTCCGTCCATGGTCCCCCTCCCTTTGGGCCCTTGCCCATCTGCGGTGAAGGATGGCTCCCTGGCTCAGCCACCCCAGGGCTGGGCAGCTGGATGTGGAGGTGGGGGGCAGACTGGGGGTCATGGCTGCATCCGGGGTGCAGAGCTCCCCTGAGTCAGGCCTTGTGGGAACATGCTGACAAGCATGTTGGACCTGGGAGGGGCCTGGCCTGCTTGGGCTTGGGGAGGAGCCACAGGGAGGCTCAGGGAGGACTGGAATCCATGCCCGCCTGCCCTGAGAGCGCTTCTTTGTCCCTGTGCCACAGAGCCTTGGAGGACCCATCTTTGTGGTCAGGAATTAAGCAGGGACGCAGCCGGGACGCTTGGAAGCACCTGAGGACTGATTAAGAGGAGGGAGGGCCAGTGACAGCCCATCTCCCGAGTCCCCGACCTCACCTGCTGCTCCAGGTAGGTGCTGTTGCCATCACCCTGCCCAGCAGGGCAAAGCCCCTACCACCAGCTCCTTCCTCAAGCCCATGGCCCGTGGCTGTCTAGTCAACGCTTGAGCAAAGGCCCTCCCCAGCCCTCCTAAATCCATAGCCTAACCGGAGAGGCCAGGAAGGACACTGTCCCAGGTGACCCTGGCTCATGAGACCTGGGAAAGGGGCCAAAGACTCTCTGGCCCTGGTTAGGATGCCCCCAGCCTGAGCTGCTAGCTGAGTCCCGAGTGGCTCCTGCCCAGCTGACTCCAGTTTGGGAACGGGCCTAGTCCCAGCCTGACCAGGCTCTTCTGAGAGTTCCCTGCCTCTTGACAATTTTTCCTTGGGAAAAGGTTAAGACAGATGGTATCTTCATAGACTGTTGGAGCTGGAAGGACTCAGTGATATGTTCCAATCTCAGTTTCTTTTAACTTCTCAAGCATTACTTATATGAATAGTGTCATTTAAAATGGTGTAGGCGAACATCTCAGAGGAATCAAGCGTAATCTTGTTAAAACAGCACAGGAAGCCCTGGGTCTCAGGGCCCTTCCTGGGTGCAGCTGCCTCCTCCCCACACGGCCTCAGCCACCCTGAGCCCCTGCTCCCTCCCTCTCCTTCCATCTACCTGGTGACTCCCAGAAACTCATCCTCCTTTTCGAAAAGGATGCTGGTGGTGATCAGACCTCCAAAGCTAGAAGGTGTTAAAGCCAGGTTAGCATCAAAGTGAGGCTTTCTCTCCTATTTAAGTAAATAAGTTAATACATAAAACCAAGAAAGGATTGGATAGTCAAGGGAGGCTATAACTGTGATAAGATTTCTTTGTCTGAGAGTCTCTAAAATTTCTTTTCCATGAAAGAAGTTATCCTGTATGGGCTCTTGGCCAAGAACATTGTGATTGTTGCCATTATCAATAAAAGTGATCTGAGCTATAGTTCTTTTCAGTTCAGATCAAAGCGCTTGATGGTCACATCTCCCTTATACTCTCCTGGTCTGGCCTTGTGAGAGCCCTCCAAGGCAAGGAGTCTAAACCGCAGGCCGTGTTTCACTTCTCTTCCTTTGGCCCTGCCCACTGCCCAGACCATGCTGGACCCTTGTTCCCCCAAGCCAGATCACTGTGAGAGGCAGCATCAAATAACGGTAAAGAAGGCAGGCTTGGGAGCCAGGTGAGTTCAGCTCCCAGCTCCACCACCTACTAGCCTTGTAATTTCTCTACACATCAGTCTTCTCATCTGTAAAATGGGAATAACAACATACTACCCCCTAGGGTTACTATGAAGAGAAAAGTTGATATCTATGAAGCACTTGAAACAACTCTAGCACTCAGTGAGTGAGTGTTTAACACGTTAGCTCGGATCATTACGAAAGCCTGTTCTCCCCCAACCATGATTTGCTGCCTGGTTCAACCTCCCTAAACCACCGCGCAGTCCTCACTCCCCTGCTCTAAAATCATCCATGGCTCCCCATTGCCTATCTAGTGACTGCTGAATGTTTGCTGAGAGAGAGAGTTTCTACCCTCCAGGCAGGTTAACTGCGTTCCTCGGCTGGGAACTCACAGCTGGGGTTTTGATCCAAGCTCTTTGGCCTCCCCACTGGTGGGGAGCTAGATCTGTTGGGCGCTAGATCTGTACACAGGGGTAGGTTTGGTTTCCCTGCATCTGCTGGGGCCGCAAAGGCAGGGAGCCCTCTTTTGGACTCCGGCTCTCATGGTGCACACCGGAGTGAGGAGAGGACGCCTGGCCACGGGCCAGAACAGGCAGTGTTCACACCCTGATGAGCTCAGGCCAGGTGGCAGGTGTGACGTCATTGTCCTCGTTCATCATTGGGACGTGGCCAAAACTTCAGCTTCCATAGCTCAGGTGGGAAGCCCGAGGCCAACAGAGACCACCCATGATGTGGCACCTTGGACAGAGAACTCAGCAAGCTCCGCTCCACGCATCTCGGCTGCTTCTCTGGCAGAAGAGAGGCCGTGTGCCGTGGAGCAGCAAGCACTGGGTTGGAGGAGGATAGATCCATCTTCAAAATGGGGCTCCTCATCTGGTGGGAAGAACTTGGCCTTATCCATTAGCTTCTCTGAGCCTCTATTTTTCCATCTGTAACATGGGAGGATAATACCCACTCCATAGGGTTGATGGGAGGTCAGAATGGAACAAAATGCCTAGAGCCCCTGTATAGTGCACGCAGTGGTGGAAGCTCGTTAATGTGCTTATTCTGATGAGTCCATCAGAGTTGTTCTTCCAGGCTACTGAGTGGGGATGCCTCAGTCCTGCAAGCTTCTTGCTTCCCTTAACTGAAATTTTCCTCGAGTGGCCCCCACTCCAAGATGAAGGGAAGTGGTGGCGTTGTGGGCAGCATAAGGAAGAAGGAGCAGTCCAAATCTTCTCAGACTTCTGGCAAGGGTGAGAGGCGCAGCAGGGAAGAAGCAGAATTCTGTCTGATTTTCTCAGAGATTTTTCCACTCAGGCACTGCCAAGCTTAGGAAGCCAGGAGCGAAGTGACAGGGAGGAAACAAACCAGACTGTGCTGGTTCATGCAGGGTGGTATTTTTCTCTTGATTCATTCCACACATGAATGGATTTTTTGGGATTCCAGGCACTATGCTAGGCCCTGGAGCATTCAACAGCAAGTAAAACAGACGTGGACCCTGCCCTCAAGAGGCCTCCATTCTAATGAGGGTGGGGCAGACAATAAACAGCATAAACCATGGATGAAGTATGTTAGAAGGCAATGAATGTGATGGGAAAACAAAGAAGGAAAAGGGGATGGGGAGTGCCGGGGAAGTTGAGTTATTAAATAAGGTCATCAGGATAGGCATCACCAAAAAGGTGACATTTGAGACACCTGTTGTCTGCTCCCCTTGGGAACCCCTGAGAAGTCTGTGGACTCAGAATCAGGGCCGGGTGCCTTTCGGGAGCTCCTAGCAGAGGAGCAAAATCTAGAATCCCTTCCAATCTCAGCCCAGATAATGTCATGCTCTTCCTCCAAAACCTTCAATAGCTCCCTACTGCCTGCACAATTAAGTGCAAATCATTCAGCCTGAAATTCAGGACCTCATGGTCCCCAACCTGCCTGTTATCTTACAAGATTCTTCTCACCTCACTTCTGCAGCCAAGCCAGTCTACCTGCTATTTCTGGAATATTCCATGCTATGCTTCCCTTCTCCACTCGTTTGTCCCCTCTGCTTGAACTGCCCCTGCCCCCACTGGTTTCTGCCAGCCTAGAAACCCCACGTGCCTTTCTCTGAAGCCTTCCCTGGCCCCGAGGCTGTGGTCTTTCAGCCCCATCACCTTGGCTTGTACCTTTCTCGTTGCGTGGTCCTTAGGCTGCCTTGGGTGTGGGCATTGGTTTAACTGTCTGATCTCCCACCTGACAGGCAGAGCCCAGCAGATAGAGGGCTGAGTGAACGAGTGTGCCCAGGCTCAAAGGCCCCCAGCAACACTGAGACAAGCTGAGAGAGCCTTTGCCTACTCAGACAAAGAAGGCAGAAATGGGAGGTGAGCAGGAAAGGAGAGAAGGAACTAAAATGTAGGTAAGATTTGATGGAGAAGCTAGTGAAGGAAGGGGAGAGAGAACTCCCCACCATATTTTTCCCAGACAGGCGGACTGTCAAAGACACAAGTTTAGGCCCCTCTTCTTCCCCAGAAGAAGGTCTCTCTTCTCTCATGAGCATCTTAGGCCAGTGCTTCCTGGTTTCTAACTAGAATACCTCTTGCTGCGGCTGGAGCTCATTTCCTCTGGCTCCATCCTCTGGATTCAGGTCACTATTTGAGTACTCATTTAGCATGGCTCAGAGTGGCTTTCCTTACCCCTCACCCAAGGGGCAGGAGGCTGGCCCCTGGCCTGGGGGCTTGTGCTCTACTTGAGGAGGTCAGGGACCCCTAGAGCCACACAGAGACTGCCTGGGGGCCACGCGAAGTCATGGAGGTTGTGCCAGCCAGTCACCCCTCAGCCTGTCTTCAGGGCTAAACTTCATCACAAACAAGTCTGTACATAGGGGGCCGCACCCCTGCAGCACTGGGAGTCTCAGGCCCCTGTGTCCCCACTTCGGCCCCGGCCAAGTGAAGCCATGTGAGGCAGACCTGCAGCCTCTGCCATCAGGCTCCCACCCTTTGCTGGAGGAGCTGCACTCAGAGAGAGAGCACCCTCCCTCTGCCTCTCTCCAGCTCCTGCCCAAGGCAGCGAGGCAGCCAGCGGGCTGTCCCTCCCTAGTCTGCTGCCCCAAGGGGAGGGTGGTGCTTTTCCAGCGGGAAAGGCTGGACACAATCTGAGCCCACCACCCTCTCTGCAGGGATGCACATGTGGTCTCTTCCTGGAATGTCCTGCCCTGGCCTCCACACCACAGCTCCTCTTTCAGGTCGGGATCCCCATAGATGCTCGAGGCTGGGAATGAGGCTGCAGATTGGGCTCAGATCTCCCTTCAGTGACAACAGTTCCCATTCTGGGATTGTTGTGAGGATTGAAAGAGCTCATGCTTGCAAAGTCTTAGCACAGTACCTGGCAGTAAGCTTTCAATTAGTGTAGCTACTGCTGTTCTTCCTTTAAGAGCTGCCCTGGCTGAAACCTGCCCCAGGCAGCCTTTCCAGATTGCCCCAGGCTCAGTCAAGGGCTCCTCCTCAATGCTCCCAGCATCCCTTCAGCAGGCCTCCTGAGTCCACTTGTGCAGACGTGTCGTGGTTTCTTTGGGGGTCTGTGTGCCCACCAGAATCTTGTGCCTAGAGTGTAAGTGCCTTGAGTGCGGGGAGCAGAGCCCATTATTTTGCTGAATAAATGATTTCCTGAGTGACAGGTGGGTAACTGTGAGAGACAGACTGTGAGAATAGGATTAAGCCTGCCAGCCCTGACTTGTCCAGGGCCTGTCCGAAAAGAGCTGGAAGCCTGCTGCAAGGCCTACGCAAGGGAGAAGAGGAACCCCATCCCCTGTTGTATGGTCTAACGCAGTGATTCTCAAAACGAGGTCCCAGGTCCAGCAGTGTCGGCATCACCCAAGAATTTATTCGAGACGCAAATTCTCAGGTTCCACCCCAGACCTAGTGCATCAGACACTCTGGGGTGGGGCCCAACCATCTGTGGTGTAACAAGCCCTCCAGGTGATGCTGACGTACCAAAGTTTGAGAACCACTGCTCTAATGTTTCAAAGTAACTCAGATTCACGGGAGGGGTTCTCTCTCTCTCAGGGGCCTCTGTTCTGCCGGAGGCTTCCAAGAAGGCTGTCAGGCTAGGCCCCCAGCGTATGGCTCCTGCTAGACCCACATCCTGACCTTGAAACCCTTAGGCCGACAGGACAGGTGCAATGGAGGACACTCTCCCCACGGACCTCCCCTTTCCCAGGTGGCTCTAGGCCAGACGGGGTGCTGCTCCAACCTAGCCTGAAGCTAGTGCGTCTCCACAACCACTGGCCTGCATCCTCTGGAGGCCAGCCTCTACAGCAGGGGCCCCAGGGCAGGCTTCTGGAATGTTAGGGCTGAGCGAGACCCTAGAGATAGATCATTGGCTGTATACACATATGCCCGCAAACACACCAAAACACACATACACACATACATAAACGCACACACATAACTCAACTACACATATATGAACACATAAACACGCATGCACCCCAAAACGCACACAAGCACCCAAAATTCAAATTACAGTCATAAACACTTTCCCAAGCACATCCAAATACCCCCCAAAACATACACAGATACACACACATTCAAAACCCATTGATACACACACCTCAAAATACACAAACACAAATGCATAGACCTATTGTATTCATTTCCTAGGGCAGCTGTAACAAATTACCATAAACAGGGTGACTTAACAGACATCTGTTCTCTCGTAGTTCTGGAGGCTGTAAGTCCAAAATCTAGCTGTTGGAAGGGCCACGCTCCCTCTGCAGGCTCTAGGGAAGAATCCTTCCTTGCCTCTTCCAGCTTCTGGTGGTTGCTGACAACCCTGGGTGTTCCTTTGCTTGTCTCTTCCTCTGTCTTCACATGGTTTTCTTCTCTGTGTGTCTCCATGTAGCCTTATTGTAAGGACACCAGTCACTGAATTTAGGGCCCACCCTAATCTAGTATGGCTTCATTTTAACTATCTCTGCAGAGATCCTATTTTTAAATAAGGGTATATTCTTTCTCTTTAGTTGAGGTATAATTTTTTTTAATAAATTTATTTATTTTATTTGTTTATTTTTGGCTGTGTTGGGTCTTCGTTGCTGCGTGCGGGCTCTCTCTAGTTGTGGCGAGCGGGGGCTACTCTTCATTGCAGTGCGCAGGCTTCTTGTTATGGTGGCTTCTCTTGTTGCAGAGCACGGGCTCTAGGTGCACGGGCTTCAGTATTTGTCTCACCGCGGGCTTCAGTAGTTGTGGCTCACGTACTCTAGAGCGCAGGCTCAGTAGTTGTGGCGCACGGGCTTAGTTGCTCCATGGCATGTGGGATCTTCCCGGACCAGGGCTCAAACCCGTGTCCCCTGCATTGGCAGGCGGATTCTTAACCACTGAGCCACCAGGGAAGTCCCAGTTGTTGAGGTATAATTGATAACATTATATGAGTTTCGGATATACTACATAATGATTGGATATTTGCTTATATTGCAAAATGATCACCACAGTAAGTCCAGTTAGCCTCCGGTTAACATCCATCACCATATACACTTACATAAATAAGGTCATATTCTGTGGTTCCAGGTGGACATGAACTTTGGAGGGACACTATTCAATCCAGTAGGTCCACACATCCCGAACACACAGGTACAGAGACAGACCCACACAGATACACACACACACCCCTTGCAGATGAGAACTCTGAGTCCCTTGATGTCAGAGCTGCCGGTTCCTCCTCCCCGAGCCGAGCACAAAGTTCACACCCTATTGTAGTACCTGTCACGTGGTGCTTTTCATCTTTGTTTTGCTTTTTTTGGTTTGGTTTGGTTCGATGTGAACTTAGTACAAAATTCAAAAATTAAAATGAAAATATCATGAAAAGAAAGCCTTCCTCTCCCTGCCTCGGCCTCCACCCCCCAGGTGGTATTCCTCTCCCAGGAGACAACCACTGTCCAGAGTTCCTTGAGTCTCCTTCTGGAGAAAGTCCAGACGCAGGCAGGTGCATGGGAGGTGGCACCTGCATCTTGCTTTCCTCACTGAACAGAGCACCTGTTCCTCTTTGTTCCGATTGTGTGCTCTCGCCTGACTGTGAGCTCACCGAGGGCAGGTCCGTCTGCTATGTGTCTTTCCTCCCCACTTCCTAGTCCAGTGCCGGGCACAGAGCAGGTGTTCAGTTAAGGCTGGCTCTGTCTGCACACCAGCGAATCATCAACAGCTGGTTGGTCTGCATGGACTAGGGCTCAGCCTCCCGGCTGCAGAGCCTTGGGTCTCTCTGTCTCCCCCAGCATGTGGCACCATCCACCAGAGCCCATGTGGCAGCAGACACAGCTGGGGTAGGACAGCACCCAGTAGCGTCCTGCGTATTTGCTTCTGCTGCAGGCGCCTTCATCCGGCTCTAACTGGGGCTGACTCTGGGATGGACTGGGGCCTCTGCTGTGGCTGCATCTCCCCTGCCCTCCTCTCTCAGTCCACTCAGGACTCCTGCAGAGGAATCCATCAGGGAAGAGGCTGAAGAGAGAACGACACTGCTGGCATCTTAGGCTGGGGGATGGGGTCTTGCTGCAGACAAGCCTTTTGCCCAGTCTCCGCTAGCTGAAGGCTTAGTCTGGACTTGTTACCACGGAGACGGGAATTACGGCAATAACTCAGGTTGAATGGAAGCCTGCAGCTTCACAAGGCTGTGGTGGGCATGTATTTTTTTCCACAACCCTCAGATATGAGATGACGTGCCACTTTTTTTCCCCTAAATCGCTAGAAATGGACGCCTCAGTCCGAGATTTCACCATGCCCTCAATCCACTGAGGGAGCAGAACGCAGGGGGAGAGGGAGCTGGGCAGGAGACCTGTGAGACTGGAAGCCAGGGAAATGTTAGCCAGCAGCAACCTTTGCTCATCTGGGGAAGGAGGGGCTTAGGTTAGAGGATTTGTAAGAGCCTCTCCAGCCAAAACACTCTTGAGTTTGAGATCCTGGGGCCAAATGAGACCCGCCCTAGCCCCACTGCCAATCTGTTCCTTTCTTCAACAAATATTTGTAAAGCACTATGCTCTACCCAGCACAGCAGAGAAAATAATGAGCAAATAAAGCCCTGGGCTGTGTCATCAAGGAGCTTGCCATCCACTGGGGGAGTCAGCCATTTGCTGTGTCATCCCATAAATAAAATCAGAGGTACTAGGTGCTCACCAGGAAATAACACTTCACTGTATTGAGGCATGGCTATGTGCTAGGCACTGTTCTGAGTGTTTTCACGTGAATTGGTTCATGGACTCCTCACATCCACCCAGTAAGGTAGATGCTATTAACATTCTCATTTTACAAATAAGGAAACTGAGGCCCGGGAGGTTAAGACACTCACCTCAAGATATGAAGCTAGTAAACAGCAGAGGCAGGATTTGGACCCAAGGAGTCTAGCTCTCCCTAGGGACCCACATCTAAATGCCCCCTATGTCTGTCTCCCAGGATGGAATGTGTAGGCTTGACCTGGTCTGGAGTTCTTCCCTAAGGAAGCAAAAATTGAGCTGAGATCAACTAGTGGGAGAACGAGTTAACTCATGGGAAGGGGAACATTCCAGGTAGGAGGACGAGCATATGCAAAGGCCCTGTGGCAAGAGGGAAGGTGGCATGCTGCAGGCATTGAGGGACAGGCAGAGGGACCAGAGGATGGAAATGAGGGGAGAGTTGGGTGAGATGAAGCTAGAGCCATAGGCAGGCCTTGTTGGCCAAGTTAAGGAGAGCTACAGAGAGCCCTTCCAGCAGAGTCCATCATGACCTGCAGGACAACTTAGGCTCCCCTGATCCTGGAAGGGTCCCTAGACACTCCAGATTGGGCTCAGCTCCCCTCATGGTGAGTCCTGCCCCTGTGGCAGCCCTTTTTACACACTGTATATTATAATTGCCTCTTAGCCAAGCAAGGCCTTTGTCACGTCCCTTCTAGAATGAGGTTGGCAAAGCGAGAGACACATCTCATTCTCTTTAGCACCTACTACCCTTAGAGAACTCAAGAAAGGATACGTGAGGCCTCTAAGAGTCGAGGGGAGGATGAAATTGCTGAGACCCAGGGCGCCTGGAGGAAGCGGAGCTGAGCTGGCTCGACGGTGGGGCATCCTGTTGTGGGGAGGCTCACGAGGCCTTTGCACAGAGCGGAAGAACGGTGGGAGCAGAGGAAGCCAAGGCCTGTGAGGGACAGGGCTCTGTCCATCTGCTGGAGCTGAGGCTTCTTAGACGCCTTTCCACAGAGCGGAAGAACGGAGGGAGCAGAGGAAGCCAAGGCCTTTGAGGGACAGGGCTCGGTCCATCTGCTGGAGCTGAGGCTTCTTAGACGCCTTTCCACAGAGCGGAAGAACGGAGGGAGCAGAGGAAGCCAAGGCCTTTGAGGGACAGGGCTCGGTCCATCTGCTGGAGCTGAGGCTTCTTAGAGGCCTTTGCACAGAGCGGAAGAATGGAGGGAGCGGAGAAAGCCAAGGCCTGTGAGGGACAGGGGTCTACCCATCTGCTGGAGCTGAGGCTTCTTAGAGGCCTTTCCACAAAGCGGAAGAACGGAGGGAGCAGAGGAAGCCAAGGCCTGTGAGGGACAGGGCTCTGTCCATCTGCTGGAGCTGAGGCTTCTTAGAGGCCTTTGCACAGAGCGGAAGAATGGAGGGAGCGGAGGAAGCCAAGACCTGTGAGGGACAGGGGTCTACCCATCTGCTGGAGCTGAGGCTTCTTAGAGGGAGATGGGGGAGTTAACACTGGAGGAGTCCCTGGGGCCAAGGGGGCCTCCCCCTGGAGCAGGCCAGGAGTCAAGAGCTCAGATGTCAGAAGGAGCAGTGAGCTATGGAAAAGCTCAGGCGCTGGCTTCAGACCCCCACCTCCATCTGCTTTACCACTGCTGGCTGTGTGACCCTGGGCAGGCTCCTCACCCTCTCTGGGCCTCAGCATCCTCATTGGTAAGATGGGGACAGTCATCACTCCTGCCCCCACAGGGCTGTTGGGGGTCAGGTGGGATGATGGCTGTAAACACATTTCATAACCTGGAAGGGAGTGTGCACCAGAGCCTGTCAGGCACCTCAGAGAGCGTCCAGAGGTCAGGCCGAGCCCAAGAGGCTCCTCTTTCTCTTTTGTTCCCTTCCCCACGGGAATCTAGGTTCAGACCACCCCCCAAGTGGTCCCCATCTTCCACTGATTGATTGGGGTGGGCTGGGGAAGAAGGAAGGGGCAGAGCGGGGGGCAGGGCAGGCTGGCCCCCGCCTGCCCAGGTGAGAACTGTGCTGGGGAGCCACGGAGCCCCCTCCCTGATCACTGCACCTGGGTCTTCACGCTGCGGTCAGCACCGCAGCTGCCAGAGGAGCTACTGAGCTGTCTTGGCTTCCAGGCTGACCCCCAGGGGCCTGGCGGCTACCTTGGCCCACGTGGTGCAAGGTCAAGCCTTGACCTTCCTGCACCTGGCCAAGCCATGGAGGGAGGAGAAGGTGGCCTCAGATTCAGGCCTTGAATCTTCTTTCTGAGCAGGCAGCCTGCACAGGAACCCCTGGACCACTTATCACCCCGAGGGCCAGGCCCCTGCACCCCGCACTACCCCCTCGACCCCCCTGACAAGCTTGAGTGGTAGCTGGTCAAAATGTGGGCACTTGAGAGGGGAAGAAGAAGGATTTGATGCCGAAGGATGAAGGGAAGCTGATTGTAGGTAGGCTTAGAAATATCAAGCCTGCCTTTTAAAATACGATTTTTTCTAATTATAAATAATAATTCATGCTCATATTCAATAGTTTTTCAAATTCAGAAAAATTTTTTAAAGACCAGTGAAAGAACATAGTCTCACCACCCAGGGATAGCTGGTCTTTTTTTCTACAGGCATTATTTTGGTTTTTTATTCTCCCCCCATCCCCCGCCTTTCGTTTAGAATTGAAATCATCTAGTTTAACATCATTATATCCTGCTGTTTTTACTTCCTACTTTGTCTTTTTGGCACAAGTAGGCAGTTGCCCCTCCATCTCCCAGTGTCCCCCTGTCACTGCCCAGCTCCCAGGGGCTGGTGTCGAACACATCCCCACCACTGCCTCGCCCCTGCCCCCAGCCCCATTTGGACATGATCATGGCTGCTCACCGACTTGGGGGCCACAGGCAAAAAGGCATGAGCCCTGAGTTGGGGTGCAGGGTCTGGAGGGCAAGGGAAGGAACCTTCCCAGCAAGAAGAGGGCCTCCTATGGAGGTCCCAGAGGTAAGACGGGTGAGGGGGAAGCTGGCGCACTCAGCCTCCAGCCTGGGTCCAAATGGCTACCATCTCCCCTGGCTGTGCTGCAGTTCTCTCTGCCCACCTCAGCCTTTCCTCCCTGTTAGTGGAGAGTCCCTTGGATGTAGTACAGATGTGAGGGGGGGGCCTGTCTTCCTGTACCCCAGGAATACAGCCCTCCTGGAATGGGCAAAGCAGCTCTCTCCCCGGTTGTGCCTTCAGAGGTCACATGACGTAGTAGAACCAGACCCTTAGATTGCAATCCTGCCTCTGTCTCTCTCCAGCTGTGTAGCTTTAGGCCCATTACTTGACCTCTCTGAGCATCAGTTTCTCTACCTGTAAAATGGGGATATACTGATGATACCTACCTTTTAGGCTGCTACCTCTTTTTTGTTTTTTTTGTGGTACGCGAGCCTCTCAGTGTTGTGGCCTCTCCCGTTGCGGAGCACAGGCTCCGGACGCGCAGGCTTAGCGGCCATGGCTCACGGGCCCAGCCGCTCCGCGGCATGCGGGATCTTCCCGGACCAGGGCAGGAACCCGTGTCCCCTGCATCGGCAGGCAGTCTCTCAACCACTGTGCCACCAGGGAAGCCCTAGGCTGCTACCTCTTAGCTTGCTCGTGAGGTGTGAGTGATGGTCAGTGGGATAAACATACGAAGGCACCAGTGCCATGCCTGGCCCTTCACAAACATCTGTGTCGTCTCCTTCCCCTTCTTCTTCTGAGGATTTGTCAGGAGCTGTGTCCACTCGGGCCTGGAGTTCGTTTCCAGAATTCTCTGTCATCTTTTTCTTTTCTCCATTTAGCTTCTGTATTTAGCCTGGGGGCTTTATTCCTATTTGCTGGGATGTTTGCTAGTGTTCTCTGCCTTGGGGGTGGTGCACAGCAAAAAGATTAGGAGGGGGCTGGGTGGGTGGATGTCCTGGGCTCAGGTCCCACTGCTCACGGGCTGCCTGAACTAGGCTAGTCACTTAACCTCTCTGTGCCCAAGATGGGATAATAATAGTACCTATCTGTTGTTAGTACAGGAAGCAAAAACCACTTTTAAGAACTTTAAGCAAATGGAATTTAAACCAGAGAATTACATGCTCATAAAATCACCAGAAGAGTTAGAACCTGAGTCTTTAAAACAGAACAGAACTGACCCACTAGACAAACTGCTCCTCAGCCACAGCCAGGATGGGACTACTGGAGCCATGAATTCACATCCTCTCACCTGCAAGCCAGGACCAGGGAGCCTCTGCAGCCTGCACCACAGTTTCTTCTTGCCCTCCGTTCCCCGGGAGCCAAAGACTGGGCATTGATCTGCTGCAGACAGCTCCTTCCCCTCCTCAACATTGCTTGTCAGCTCAGCACAGCAAGAACAGCAAGAAGATGGCCTCCGCCCCACTGCTGCCTTATAAATCTACCTCCAGTGCATCTAGCCGACTGAACCTGATCTGTATTCAGAACCTCAGCTGCAAGGGGGTGTTGTAAATGTAGTTTTCAGCTTCCCAGCTTCTGCAATAGAGGAAGGCGCACTAGAAAGAGGTGGGGCTGGATGCCGAAGGCCATCGACCGTATCCAACAGGCAATCCGATAGGTTTGTTAACCCAGATGATGCATCAAGAAACTTGGCACAGTGCCTGGCACATAGAACTCATTCAATAGCTGTTACCTGGCCTTCTTGTTATTGGGCCAGGGGTATCAGCAAGCACTGCCCACAGAGCCCTGGCAGAGAGAAGCGCAGCGGAAATGAGTTGCTCTGTGTGGTGCTGTCCGTGGTGCTGAGTGCCTTTCTGATTTTAGCTGGAGTGATGGCAAAATGGAACACCAACCCGCTCACCCCGTGCTGGGGCTGGCCACAAGGGTGATTGAGGGGATCATTTAGGGGCTATCCTCAATCCTAGGAAGAGGATAGCAGAGGCAGCCACCCATATTTGGGGTACTTATAGTTTATAAAAATGTCTCCACTTACTATCTCCTTTAAGCAATCTTCATAACACCCTGGTATAGGAAGGATGGACATAATTATGTCCATTTTATAAAAGAGAAAACTGAGCAGCAAGAGGTTGAGTAACAGTTAGCAAATAATAGAGCCAGATCCACACCCGATCTCCTGACCCCAAATCGTACGTTCCCTTTCCTCTGTGCTGTGACATGAGGCGCAAGTCTTGTTAACCAACTATGTGCTGTGGAGAGGTGAAAATGAGTGACTCAGGTACTCTCTGCACAGTATGCAAGCATTTGCAAGTCACCCACATTTTATTTCCTGCCCCAAATGTGGCCCTGGATAAAGACCCGTCTATTTCATTGAGCCCCATAAATGTTGGTCATGGTGGGGGAACCGCAATGACATAGGCCCTGCCATCAAGAATCCCACAGAGGGCTTCCCTCGTGGCGCAGTGGTTGAGAGTCCGCCTGCCGATGCAGGGGACACGGGTTCGTGCCCCGGTCCGGGAAGATCCCACATGCCGCGGAGCGGCTGGGCCCGTGAGCCATGGCCGCTGAGCCTGCGCGTCCGGAGCCTGCGCTCCGCAATGGGAGAGGCCACAACAGTGAGAGGCCTGTGTACTGCAAAAAAAAATCCAAAGAAACCCACAGATTTGTCAGGGAACTGGCCACTCTTGTGCACGGAAAACCAGGAGAAGTGTGCCAGGTGGTGGTAGCAAAGGCCGGCTGCAAAAAGAGGGTGGGGACAAGGTACAGACCGGTCTGCTCACTGGAGGAAGGCTTTGAGCTGGACCCAGGGACTGTAAGGCTGCTGAGACCAAGCCTCCAGCCAAGGCCAGGAAGAAGTGGCTCAAGCTCAGTCAGGGCAGGAAGAGCAGTCCTGATAGATATGGGGACAGGACAGACGGCAGGCATGGTGCGCCGTGAAGAAGTGGCCAGGCCATTGATCTCTGACATAGGGAGAAATGCAAGAGTTTGGGGATTCAAGTGAAGAGGTGGTGTGGGCCTCTCTAGATTTCCAGCCAACTTTCCACAGACTCAAAATGAGCTGGAGGGCTTCCCTGGTGGCACAGTGGTTGAGAGTCCGCCTGCCGAGGCAGGGGACATGGGTTTGTGCCCCGGTCCGGGAAGATCCCACATGCTGCGGAGCGGCTGGGCCCGTGAGCCATGGCTGCTGAGCCTGCGCGTCCGGAGCCTGTGCTCCGCAACGGGAGAGGCCACAACAGTGAGAGGCCTGTGTACCGCAAAAAAGGAAAAAAAAAAAAAAGCTGGGAAGGGGAGGGGAGCTCTCCGGAGAGAGGAATATAAGGACCGGTCTCATGAGCTGCCCCACAGTGGCACGATTTAAGGGGCACTGAGCTTCCATCCTTTATCCCCAAATCTCCTCATCCTCTCTGCTTATTTAGGGGGTGTCAGAAAACCTTTTGGATCTTCAAGAACTCCTTATCTAGATGCAAATAACCCTAGAAATCTTAAGCTGGTGTTTCTCTTTCTTGGCTGTGTGTAAGAATTGACTGGAGATCCTCATGCCTAAAGTCTGGAGTGGGGCGTGAGTATCTGGATGTACTAAACACCTTCCAGGTAATTCCAGTGTCCCCGACTCCAGGCTGAGGATCACAGGTCCAAGCCCAAGAGTGCTGAATGGGGAACCAGAAAACCCAAGTTCTGATCCCAAATCTACCACTTTTCCCAGCCTTCTGCAGATCTCTTTGTCTGCTGGTGACCCAGTTTCTTCATGTGTAAAGTTGGGCAAACCATTCTGTGAAGATATGAGGAGACCCGAGAGCAGTTTAGAGCAAGGAAGGGCTTACTGACACTTGGGGAAGAGTCATGGCCAGCTTGCATGGCGGGTGGGGAAAGACATTAACCAGAACCTCACGGCGGTTACACCCGCTTCCCCTCCTCCCTGTCCTCAAAGCCACTGCCCCCTAGTGGTGAGAGCGAACCTGAGCCCCTGAGCTTTTGTCCTGGAAAGCGTCGGGGTGGGAGCAGATCTGAGAGCAGAGGGCATGCAAAGGGGATTTAAGGAAAGACCCAGAGAGGAAAGGGAGATGGGAGGGGTGCCCATGGCCAGGAACGCTATTTTTTTAAGGTCCAGAACCATGGGAAATAATCTTTCTTGTTGTTAACAAGAGGTGGTGAATTATTGAAGAGACTGAGAAGGCCAGATGGCAGGGGGTGCAGGGCAGGTGCTATAGCTTTGTGTACTCTGTAGGGGGGAGACCTGGGGGGGGATCAGGGTGACTTCCCGCCCACAGCTGCTTCTCCTAGGACGTGGCTTGTGACTACAGTGATTTGCTTCTCCAAATCAAAATGTGGGCCCTGTGGACCAGTTCCTGAGAGCTCATGGGGATGGTGGAGCAGAGTGGGCTCTGGCCAGTGCCGGGAATGCAGGCCGTGTGGCTGTAGGCTGTGTCTCTGGGACACCTGGAATCCTGGCTCCAGCCTGGACCTCGAAAGCCTCCTACAAAAACCCCAGCCCAGAGAAGGGAAGGCACCTGCCCAAGGTCACACAGGTGGCCTAGAGCCCAGCTCTCCTGGGATCCCTCAGTCCACAGTACCTTCCACTGCACCACCCTGAGAGGCTGGGAAAGGTTCTATCCCTGGACTAGGGCTTGAGCGAGGTCATCCCTTCCCTCTGACTCCTGCCCAGCAGTGCCAGCCCAGCAGAGGCCCAGAGGGTCTAGGAGGTGTCAGAGCAGAGGGTTATGAACTGCCCAGTTCAAGGCCCAGCTCTGCCACTTACCAGCACTGTGACTTTGGGCAAGTTATTTAACCTCTGTGAGCCTTAATTTTCTTTTTCATCTAGGGGAGATTCTAGTACCCTAGGGTACTTCTGAGGTTTAAATGAGCTAGTACTTCAATAGGAAATATTTTCCTATAATAAATGCTCAATAAAGTGTTAGGGGTTAATAAGATTGGCCGCTTCTAGGGCTTCCTGGACCACCTAAACTCTGGGATTTGGACTTGGCCTTGAGATGGCCAAGTGGGGAGGAGAAGTGGGGAGCAAAGTGCTGGCCTGTCTAGTTAGGACGGCAGTAGCTGAAACCAGGCCAGATCTGGAAGCCTGGAAGTGAACGATGGACCAGAGGAGTAATAAGGGCAAAGCCAGTTCTTTCTGAAGCCTTTGCCCAGTTTCTGAGGGAAACTTTGGCCAGGCCTAGGACTGCTGAGCCTCCAGCTTGTGCCGCAGGAGACAGATGGGGCAGAAATGGGAGGGGAGGAAGGCCTCACACTTCCTTATCAGATAAGATGTGCAACTGAAGGGACCTGAGAATCCTGACTCACCAATCACCCTTAACACCATCCCCCCTTCTTGGCCCGAAAAGCAAGGCTGACATTTGCTTTCCACGTACAGGAAGGGCAGGAGCAGCCCAGCCACAGGCTGCAGGTTGAGGATATTGTAAGGTCCTTCCCATGCTCTGCATCTCTCCTTTTGCCTGTTCCAGAGAGAGTAGGGGGAAGGATGCTAGGAATGGTCCCGTCTGGGCCCCTCGCTACCGTCTCACAAAGAAGCTAATGGCAGTGATGACAGTGCTGGCTAATTTTGAACACATGTATTTCCAAGCACCATGTGAAGGGCTTTATGTGAATTATCTTACTTCATCTTCACAATAACCCTGAGAGGCAGTACTGTTGTTATCCCCACTTTCCAGATGTGGAAACTGAGGCTCAGAGAGGTGAAGTCACTGTCCATGCTCACACAGCTAGCAAGGGTGGATCTGGGACTTAAGCTCAGACACTCTGGGTCCAGAGAGCCTACTTTTCCCTGATGCTCTGAACAGCCTCCCTGTGCTCTGCTGTGAAATTCATGCCCAAAGAGAGGAGTTCCTTTATGCCCCCTGCACCAGGCAGGTTGGTGTCCCTGCTCTGTGTTCCTTTAGTACCCTCAAAATTTCGAGTTTTATTATTTCCAGGGCCGATACTCTGGTCTCCAGAAAGCTTTCTGTCATCTTCTTCACACACAAGAGCTAGTTCCACCTCCAGAAAGCTCTCCTTCCGGAAAGAAGAGAGAAGGAAGGTCCAGGCATGGTTTAGGGGTGAGGAGAAAAGGCTGGGTGCTGCTCTGTGTTTCCATGGCAACGCGGCAGCCTTCCTCATTACTGCTTCGTTTGCTGCTGAGAAACCTGAAGAGGGTGGTGAGGTGGGGGTGAGGCTCTCTCTTCTTTTCTTTCCTTTCCTTCCTCACCACCCCTTCAGGCTGGGCAGCCAGGTGAGCTGAAAGCCTGCACCTGACACAACCTTGCTGGCTGGATTCCACCGGACTCCAAGCTTAGAGGCTGGGACCTTGTAGCTGGAGTCCTCCTGGGCAGAATGGCAACCTGGGCCAGGCCTCTCAACAGCATTCCCCTCCCCAGATCCCAAAGGCTGTGGACTCCCTAAAGAGGACTGCATGTTTGTACTTCCAGGGTCTCCACAGGGCCTGGCAAGAGTAGACACTCGATGGATTCTTATTGAATGAATGAATGAACAAATGAAAGAACAAACCAGCAATCCATCCTATACTAGAGCTACGAGTATTCATTTTCACCTTCCCAAACCTCCATGCCCTGTCTCCCTTCTGGGTCTTTGCCAGTACGGTTCCCTCTGCCCACGCTTCCCCGCTGCACTGTGCTGACTCTGACACCTCACGTCTCAGCTTGGAGGTCACGTGCCCACAGAAGGGTTCTGTGGCTGCTTGATGGTGGGCCCTCCCCATGGCCCCTGGGCTATGGGAGCGTGCTGGAGTACAGAGGCACGTGCCTTGTGTGCTTGCGTGTCTCCCCAGTGGGTCTGGGAGCCTCGTGCAGGTGGGAACCATGTCTGCCAGGCCCCTAGATCCTGACATGAGGCCTGGCCCATAGTAAGTGTGCAGCTCTTCTTTGTGAAAGGTCAGGAAGGATGGGGTGGTTCTTTTGGAATAAGAGAGAATGAGAGAGTGGGAGTTGATGAGTGAAAAGAACAGCATACAGAACCCAGACCTCCTTAGAGTCGGATGGAAGCCAGAGCTCTTCACAGCCCAGGACCCCTCCCCTGCCCTCATCATGGATAGTGTTAACCAAATAATAGCAACAGTCCCAAGTCCTTGTGGCTGTGCAGCAGCTCACCAAACTCTTTCACGTCCTTGGCCTGGTTCCAGTCCCCAGACAGCCTTGAGGAGAGGGCCTTATGAATTGTTCCTCTCTTTTTTTTTTTTTTTTTTTGCGGTACGCGGGCCTCTCACTGTTGTGGCCTCTCCTGTTGCGGAGCACAGGCTCCAGACGCGCAGGCTCAGCGGCCACGGGCCCAGCCGCTCCGCGGCATGTGGGATCTTCCCGGACCGGGGCACGAACCCGTGTCCCCTGCCTCGGCAGGCGGACTCCCAACCACTGCGCCACCAGGGAAGCCCCTGTTCCCCTCATTTTAAGGTGCTGGGCAACTGGATAGCCACATGCCCAAAGATGAACTTAGACCCTTACCTCACACCATATGCAAAAATTAACTCAAAATGGATCATCAACTTTACTGTAAGAGCTAAAACTATAAGGTTTTTAGAAACATTGAAGAAAATCTTTAAGACTTTGGGTTAGGCAGAGACTTCTTAGATACAATACCAAAAACATGGTCCATAAAAGAAAATTTGATAAATTGGACTGTCAAAATTTATAACTTCGGTTATAACTTTGGTTTCAAAAGACACCACGAAGAGAATGAAAAGATAAGCAAAAAAACTATTGGCAAAACACACACATGATCAAGGAAGAGCATTCCAAGCTTAAAGATGACGAAAGGGGCCCTGAGGGATGATGCCTCCAGCAAAGACAGTCTGGGTTCCTAAGTCTCGTGGACTCTCCACTGCATTTGTTCTTTTCCAGCAGCCCTGTAGCTGAGTGGGGCCTCCAGGCCTGACTGGGAGTCTCGCTGGAGAACTGACTCAGGTAGGAAAAGTCTCTCCCAAGGCCTGCAGACTTACCAGATGCACCTTCCTCCTTTTTCCACCTGCTTCCGCAACAAGGGCTCCCCTGAGTGGCCACCAGCAGAACTGTAGGTTCCTGCCACAGCTGACCCAGAGCCTGGGATGGCTGAGATGCCTGTTCCATCTGCCAAGAGACCCCAGGAATGCCATCGCTGCTACTCTGACTCTCTGGCAGATGGCTTACTGTTAAAATGTACTGTGTTCAACGTAAACTATTACACTTTTACGTTTGGCTAAACATGTCAGTGTAAATGCGTGGAAACCAGTGACCTGGGATAACTAAACAACATGTAAGTGTAAATGCGTGGAAACCAGTGACCTGGGATAATTAAACTGTGGACAACCTAGGCAGAAAGAGAGGGGAGCAGAAAGTAGGGAAACTTAAGAAGGTAGGCAAGAGGCTCGCTGCTCCCGTCAGATGCTGATCCGGAGGCGGGTGTTGTCCTCCTTCCTTTTTCCAGGACTAATCTCATTACACCCTTTTCCCCTATTTTTGTGAGTTAGCACAGGGAATCCAGACTCCCGGGCCACCTCTTGTCTCCTGTACTCCAGTCCGTTTACCTTTATTCCCTTCTCCATCCCCAGCACCCAACCATCCCTAGTACCTAGAACCATTCTAATGTGTCCCCTGGGACTCTGTGTCCACTTTTCACTTTACAGATATCTATGTGATACTTCCTGTGTTCCAGGCATTTTTCTCCATGACTGATAAACCTTAATCCACATATCCCTCTTAACAGCACTGTGAAGTGGGTACTAATTGATAGCACCATCCCCATTTTACAGATGAGTAAATGAGGCATGGATAAAGAGCTTGCTCCAGGTCGCTTGGCAAGTAGGAGTTGGAACTGGGTTTCAGTGCCAGAGCCCACGGTGCCCAGAAACACCCCCCAGATCCTCAGAGCATCACCTTTTCACTGGGAACTGAAACCCAAGACTCTCCAGGACCCTTACCACCCTCTCCGGGAGTGGTTTCTGTTTCTCTCCCAATACCATGGACCTGGGGATGGGAGAGATGTCTTTCTTGCTCTTCTTTGTAACTTTCAGACTATTCTTCCCTCCTCCCTGCAAAAGCCCCCGTCTTGTACCCACGGGTGTCAGCCTAGATGTCCTGCTCCCCCTCTGTGTCATAGGCATCTACTCCCCCCAACCCGGGTCACACCCCTCCTTCCTGGAAGAGTTCAGTTCCTGCCTCAATGTCATGACACTACTGCTCCTGTCTTCATTCTTGCTGATTTCAGTATCCACATATCCACAGAGATGGTCTAACAGTCTAGCCCCATGGTTCTTTGACACTACTCAACCTCTCACTCCATGGAAATGCCCTAGACCTTAACACTACCAATAACTGCAATCCCTTCTTTTTTTTTTTTTTTTTTTTTTTTTT